>NC_050576.1:4863868-4886368 GCF_011100635.1 Trichosurus vulpecula | reverse complement strand
AGGGAGGAGGTTACTTGTTCCGTGTTCCCAGTGGTATCCTCCTATTGTTCAATGTGTCTAATGCATGCACGGAATGGTACTGTGAATTTTGAGTTGACTGCCTGCCTCCTGACTTCCCTAGATTTGTTCCTTCCAGACTCAGCTCAAGCTCCCCTGCTTCTGCCAGAGGCCTTTCTTGTCTTTCGAGGGCCTCCCCATTTAGGGGAGAGGAGCATCTGTGCTGTGTGCATATCTTAAGTGCACTAAGATGTTTTTGTGCCATCTCCCCCAGTAGACTGGGGGTCCTTAAAGGTTATTTTTCCTTTCTTTGTACTGTCTACATTTACTGACTAGAACTATGTGCTTAAAAAAGCTTGCTGACTGCATGGTAAAAAGGGATTCCCTGGATTATCAAAATGTGACCCTGATGGCAATCAAAAATTCAATTTTCTTCCAAGAGCAGCTTAGAACTGTTTCAGCTTTTCATGCACTTAAAAAATTGGTTGGATTTTTTGGGCGGGTGATGGTGAAGAGGGTTCCTATGAGTACTTTATTCTTCTGAATTTCTGTAGGGAGAAATAAAGGCTGTCTTACTCATATTCATTGCTACCTGGAACATTGGACACACATTTCTGGAAACCAAGACATGAGCTAAGCATAAGGTGAATTTATAGATTTCCCTGGAAGAAACACCAGGGTGGGGATAGAAGGCACCGAAGGAAAATGTCCTTTTGGAATCAGAGTTCGAGACTGAACCTGGTCCAGGTGAGCTCAGTATCAGGGCTCTAGGACTGCAGGTCAGGCCTGGAACTCTGTCTTTCCTCAGCTTTTAGAGCCATACTTGGCTCTATTCAAACTCCAATTCAAGTGACAATGGCCCCCACTCCCAAACTTTCCTGCTCTATTTGATAGCCCCTCCCCACCCCATTCTCCTCTAGTACAAGAAGTAAGTTTGATTTGCAAAGAAATTTGAGAGGCAGCCAGGCTAAGTGCTGTGATTCTTAACTTTTTTTCTGTTCTCTTGACCTCTTGGGTAGTCCGGTGAAGTTGAAGGCTGACAGTAGAGTCTGACTGGTTGCTGAAGGCTATGAGTGGATTTCTCACAGAATCTGGTAAAGCCTATGAATGGACCTTTTTTTCAGAAGCATGTTGTGAAATGCCTGCAATAAAACACATGATCACAAAGCAAACCAATTATTCTGAAATAATTATCAAAATATTTTTAAAAAATGATAAAAACCAAGTTCTCAGACCCTGGCTTAGGAACTCATGAATAGTGAACAGAATGGTAGGAAGCCTGAAGAAACAGTGGCTTGTATGCCCCCGGACAAGTCGCTCACCTCTTAGTGCCCAGGCCACCCTCTTCTCTGTTTCTCACAGACCTGTTTTAGCAAATCAAGCTTCCTCACCCTGGGGTTCCTAATGCTAACACAATCCAAGGTCAGATTCCTATCCTGGCTTTTCAGAAATGCTGTTCTTACCTCCACTGGTGCAGGTTTTCATCATGGCAAAGAAACACAAGTGCCCACCCAAAGAAAACCAAGCAAAAGTAAGCAAAATCCCAGAGGGCAAGGGCTTTGTCCATCTTATCTTTCTCTCACTGTCACCCAGCACAGCCTGATCTGAAGTCACAACTTCTCAAAAGCTTGTCCCATCTAGCTAGAGCAGGATCCTAAATGTTGTGGCTCTTACAACCTGGAGGCTGTACCACACATGCTTTCCAATGAACCTGGCCCGGACAGCCTCCAGCTAAAAATTTTATTCTATTTGACTTTATTATTATGCTTTGGACCAAGGGGGCAAGGAAGGCCTATAGCTGCTTGGCTAATCTGTTCAGGAGTGTGGAGCTGATGCTGGGCAGCAGTCACAATGACAGGGCCTTCTCTTTAATAGCTTCATCCCCTGTGTGAAGTTGATCGGTTGATGCAGAGCTGAAGGGTGGTTGGTGATCCATACAAAGGGGGTCCTGATGGAAGAGGCAGCTCCTGCCTTCTCTCCCCGGACTTGTCAAGCAGCCTTTATTGGCCCTGTATTGATAAGGTCTGCCCATTCCACTTCTTCAATCTAAAATGATGCCGGAGCCGTGCAAAGATGGAATAAAGGGATGTGACAGAGATGGAGAGCCTCATATTGGCAGGTGAAACAGTGGAGGACTTTTCAATGGCAGGATGGAAAGCAGGCAGCAGTTATACTACACAGTCATCCCTCTTGTGCCTTGCAGATAAATTGTAGAACACAACTCAGATGCTGACTGGGCAGAATGTTGAAAAATCTTGTTTCCCAGAGAAACATGGTATTTAATTATTGCTGTGTAAACCCGATGGAGAAAATGGTCCTGCTAATGTTTTACATGAGTGAACAGGATGAGTTTCTTGAAGTGATAATAAATATTCGGACTCCTAAAACTGAGGGAGCACCATGGTGACAGCTGAGATTTTCCACTGCAGCTATTTGTCTGTGTCCGCTCCATACCTAACTCAATGAGAACAGAGGCTCCTTCACAAGGGGCATGGGGCCCAGCGCAGCCTTACGCTGTGTTTGCTGAAGAGATTCAGCCTTTAGCTTGTTAAAAAAATAAAAAGCAAGTTCATCTTCATGAACTGGTGTCATATGCTCTAAGATCCGAGCCGTTTACCAGGCTTCTACCAAGTTTCAACATGGCTACAACAAAGGACAGCAATTACAGGCTTTGGAAGTTTGACTCTGAGAGCTATTTTGAAAGCTTTTTATTTTCTTTCCTGGAGAAATAATGGATGCCTCTTCCAATCTCCTGTTCTTTGTTCCCTCCCAAATGAGCAGCATAACAAGGGAGTGGATTTCCATGCCTAGTTAGAGGTAATTATTCATTGACTTCTCCAGGAATTAGGATTTCTGTCATGAATTCTTTGTGTTGTGCCCTTTAAACACTTCTTCCATTTAAACAGTCAAAGATCATTCGATGGCTGTGCCTGCTAATTCCAACTTGTTTGGGCGAGGCCACAGAAACCTCGGTTTTTTTCTCATTGACCATCTGCATGTTTACAAGCGTTCCAACATATTTTAAAGGAGAGGTATAACTTGGCAATCGCCAACTTGCAGATGTACTATGTGAAGATTAGGCTTGTAAGAGGATTAAATGTCGATTGCACAGCTAATGTGAGAGAACAGATATAGCCTGGTGTAAAAGGAATTTTAATGGCATAAATCTGTGACTTAAATATTCTTTGCATCTTTTTCATGCTTGGCTATCTTCTCTAGCATGAGGGAAAGACCTCTGAGCATGGCTGACCACTTCTGGGCATGGGGCCCATAGTGACCAAAATCTGTGACCTTGTCAGAGATGACGGTGATCCCAGGGAAGTTATAATCTAGATGCTTTTTCTTTTGTTCTTTCCTATGGTCAATGTTGGCAGCTATGAGGCCTGGCCTGGTTAAGAAGAACTTCTTTGGAAGACATCTGTGTGATCTAGAGCCCTGTGTCTGCATGTCTGCACAGGATTTGAGGCCTCTTCTCTGTTTGCAAGCCAATTTGAGAAAGGTCAAACACTTTTTTTTTAAGAACCACCTCCCAACAAAATCAGTGGTTCTTTTAACTAGATCCAACCTGGAAAATGTTCTTCTTTCAGCCAGGTAGGTGGCATAACGAGACAGCTCCTCAGATCACAGCAGTCCTTAAAATGAAAATCATAAAAGATGAAATATCATTCCAGCAATTTAGTAATTATTTAGCAAACGATGATGTATGCAAGGCCAAGGAGAAACAAAGTCGTGCTGGTAAAATGTTCCTGACCTAGGAGTGCTTACCTTTTTAGGGTAGCAATGCTATACAAGATCAGGTAACTAAACTCAACTTTTAGTTGAGAGACATTACAGAGAGCTCAAAAAGCAGGGAAGGCTTTCCATTGGTGGTGGCACATGAGCTAAGTCTTATAGGAAGCTATGGATTCTGCTCAAGAAATCCAGCAGTCATTATGTATTTATTGGTGATACAAATGCAAAGAAAAAAGACACAACTGCTAATGAAAATTTGCATGTTTATGGCAATTTGATTTTTTCAAAGTGCTCAAAGACCTGTGTGATGCCGATTACAACCCTGGCATTTGTATCCACAATCCATAGAGGAGACAGCTGAGCCTGGGGTAAAATGATTTGCCCAGGGTCATTTATCTAGTGTCAAAGGTATAATTTGAATTCAGATCTTCCTGATTACATATGCAACACCTTATCTACCCTGCCACCTATCTCAATATTCACAAGAAAATTATTCAAGTGGGAGAATAAAAAACAAGGGAATATAGAAATATATACAAAACAAATATAAAGGGAAAATATGGACAGAATGAATACAAATCCCTTAAATACAAGGCAGTTTGACAGAAAAGGTAGAATTAATGAAAGAATGCTTTCTGTGCTTGAGGATCAGCCTAGACCAGGGGTGGGGAACCTGTGGCCCCAAGGCCACATGTGGCTCTCTAGGTCCTCAAGTGCAGCTCTTTGACTGAATCCAAGCCTTGGAGGCCACATGTGGCCCTCTGGGTGCTCAAGTGCAGCCCTTTGACTGAATCCAAGCCTTGGAGGCCACATGTGGCCCTCAGGGTCCTCAAGTACAGCCCTTTGGCTGTCAAAGGCCACATTTGAGGACCTAGAGGGCAACATGTGGGCTTGAGGCCACAGGTTCCGTACCCTTGGACTCAACAAAGTCAGGGAAACAGGAGATGGATTCTAGAAATAGTAAGTCAGCCAAACCCCAGTGAAATACCAAGTAAACCTGGGAGAAAGAAAATAGAATTTCCTTGAGCCTGTCCCTCAAAGATAAAGCCTGTTTTGGCCTTGTCTTCTTGACCCCAGTGTTTCTACAATGCCCCCTATGTAGTAGAAACTTAATAAACATTTAGTTTGCCTGATTGATCACATGAATGCAATTAAAGTCTGGTTCCAAAGATGTCAATAGGGGTTATTTACAAATTGTTCCAAACTGTCAGATGTATTGGATAATAGGATGATTTGAGATGGAAGGGACCTTAGATACTACTAGTTCAAACTTCATACAATATAGATGAGAAAATTAATATCTGCTGAGGAGAAATGACCTGCTCAAGATCATACAGGTAATATGATTGATCAGAGAATGCTTTGTGGGTATCTGCTCAATTCTGCCAAAAATTTCCAAACCTCCACAATAAATTGCAAATACTTATTAAAGTAAGTTATCAGGAGTTAAGGCAGCAGATTAGAGGCAGGAACTCACCTGAACTCTCCCAAATTCCCCTCCAAACAATTTTAAAAGAATGCCTCAAATAGAGTTCTGGAGCATCAGAGCCAACAAAAGGTGGAGGTGAAAGTATTTTCCAGCAAGATACAATCAGTAGCCTGGCCGACAAGATCGGTCATGCTAATGTAGTTGTTGGGCCTGAAGCATAACCAAAGCCTTGTTGTGGCAACACCAGCAGGAGACCTTGGGAAGGCCACAAGAGCAGCAACAGCAGCTTTGGGAGCTCTCCAAAAAGTGAAGGAAGTGGTTTGTTTTTCTGATGAAGATCTCATTTCTCAAATGAGAATGAAATCAAATTTACAAAAGTAAGAGCCATACTCCAGTAGACAAATGATCAAAAGATATGAAAAATTTTCAAATGAAGTAATCAAAACTATGTATAGCCATATGAAAAAAAATGCTCTAAAGCATTATTGATTGGAAGAATGACAACTAAAACAATTCTGAGGTAGCATCTCACACTTATTAGATTGGCTAATAGGACAGAAAAGAAAAATGACCAACGTTGGAGGGGTTGTGAGGAAAAACATATGAGACATTAATGCTTTGTTGGTGGAGTTGTGAACTGATTCAACCATCCTTTAAAGCAATTTGGAACTATACCTAAAGGGTTCTTAACCCATGCCTCCCCCTTGACTTAACAATACCACTATTAGGTATGTATCAAAAAAGAGATAAAAAACAAAAAGGAAAGGACCTATATGTACAAAAATATTTATAGCAGCTCTTCTCTTGTGGCATAAAATTGGAAATTGAGGGCATGCTTATCAATTGGGGGATGGCTACACAAACTGTGCTATGTGACTGTGATGGAATGTTATTGTGCTATAAGAAATGGTGAGCAGGAAAAATGATGAACAAGGAAGAATTCACGTGGAAGAAATACAAGCTGGGAGATTTTCCAAGCACTTTTAATATGTAATCTCATTTTATCATCATAACTACACTTGCAGGTGGCTGCTTAGATTGTCTCCATTGTACAGATGGGGAAAACTGAGCCCAGGGAGACTATAAGGAATTTGCCCAGATCAACGTGGCTAGTAAATGTCTGAGGTGGAATTGCAAACGAAGACTAGAATTGAGGCCTCCAGTAAATTGGATGTCAGCTCCATTGATCTACCTTTCAATTTCTTAGCCAGTACCAGGTACTTTCGATAATTACTGCATTATAATGCAGGATAACATCTGGTACAGCCAGACCACCTTGCTTTACACTGTTTAAAAGAAATATACATACATACAAATATATATATATATATATATATATACACATATATATATATACACACACATACATATATATGTATGTCTATATATATGTGTATATATATATATATATATATATATATATATATATATATATATATATATATATATATAAAATTTCCTTTGATATTCTTTACTTTTTGGTTTTCCAAATTAATTTTGTTATTTTTTTCTAATTCATACTCAAAGTTATAATTACTATTTGTGAATTTCCCTCCACCTCCTTTTACTCCCTATTTTCCTTCTCAGCCTCTCTTTTCATCCTATCCCTGTTACCTTATCTTCTCCCCTTACCCTCTTATTTTTTACTTTAGTTTCTCCTTTAAAAATCCCTCCCTTATGTATTTACCCCACCCTCCAAATCTTAATCTATATACCTTTATAAAAGTCCCTCCCCCACTCTATTAACCAGTTTTCTCACTTCTCTACAAGTTCACAAGGCTCCTAAACCTTTTCAGATGTATATGCTGCTGCTTCTTCAACTCAGATGAGTTAGGTTCCAATATCACCAGTCTTCCATCCCCATCTGCTTCCTCTGTATTAGTTATTCCTTTCACACTGTGTTTTCATGAGATAATTTCTCCTTTTAACCTTTTCCTACCCAGTTTTGTTTTTTTTTTTAGAATCAGCTCACCGTACGCAGCTCAGCCCCAACTTTTCTTTCAAACTACCTTAGTAACGATCACAGTTTTAAGAACACTATTACTAATAATTACTAATATTAGTATCATTTTCATATATCATAAGTAAATAGTTTGATCTTAATCATTGCTTATAATTTGTCTTTAATGATTTTCTTATATTTCTTCTGGATCTTTTATATTGAATTTTCTATTCACTGAGTAAGTAATTTTGACTATCATAAATATCCACGTTAACTACAAAGAACTATAAAAGAAACATAAAGAAAGATATTATCTGCATCCAGAGAAATAACTGATAAATAGAATTATATATAGAATAATTTTACAGATAGATAGATGATAGGTAGATACATAGATATATAGATAGACAGATGATAGATAGATACGTAGAATAGATAGATACATAGATAGACAGACAGGCAGACAGACAGCCATCTCTAGGACAGGGGGGAGGGAAGAAACAAAAGAAATTTACATGATGATTTTCATTTATATTTGAAAGGAAGGGCAAGTTGTGCATAGTAGATTTGCAGTTTCATGTGCAATTATCTTTTTCTGTTGTTGTACTATTTTATGGAAATACTTGTTTCATTCCATAAATTAAGAATAAAATTAAACAAAAAAATGGAGCCCCCCGATTCCAATTGCAGAGCCTGACGAGGGCAAGGAGCTCCTCTCCCCAATTCCCAACTGAGCTAATGTCCCCGGGCTCCCGACTTTCTTACTCTCACTCCTGAAGGGAGAAGAGGAGGATCAGCGCCATCCTGGGCATCTCTCCAGGGAAAGCCCCCAAGCCCAGGCTAAGTGCTTTGCACCTTAGGAGGCTGCTTGTGACTTCCTTTTGTGTGTGTCTGAGAGAACCAGCTCTCTCAGGCTCCCGCCTTTCCTAATCAATACTTGATTAGCAAACAATGGTTCCCTTAGCAACCTCCAAGCTGGCAGCATCTCTCCCAAGTTCCCTGGGCCAGTCAGAGCCCTGGCTGCTGCTTTCTTAAAGGACCAGTAGCTCTCTTCCAGAAGAAGCATCTTAAGAAGTATCTGCAAAGTGCTTTCCTGTCAGCTGGTCAAAGAGAATGGGAACTTCCTAAGGGCAGGGCAGGGCTCCAGTCTGTATCAGTCATAGGGACATAGAATCCACATTGCACTTTTAGGTTTGCACAGGACGGCAAAGCTTTCATCCCATATGATGCTCCAGACAGCATTGGGAGGAGGGTGTTTTAATAAACCTCAATGCCCAGAAGAGGACCCTGAAGAAGACTGAGATCAGGCGACTTGCCCAGAGCCATGCAGCTCTTGCCTGCCAGAGACACATTGTGATGGAAGTTTTCTTGGCTCCAAATTCAGGCCTCTAGTCACTCTAGCCACTCGACAGATGTTGTCAAACCCAGATAGAAATAAGTGCCTCTAATCAATCCGTCAGGATCCCCACAGTTTTTCTCTTTTCCCTCCCTCCCCTTCTATCCACTCCCCTTCCTTCCTCTCCATTCCTTTTCATTGAATTTAGAATCAGAGTCTGGGGTTAAAATCCTAGCTCTTTCCACCTGTGGACCTTGGATAAGTCATGCGTTTGGAGGCTCAGTTTCCTCCCCTATAAAATGAGAAAGGTTGGATAAGATAACTTCTGGTGGCCTGTCCAGCTCCAGATATGGGTTCCCTCTATTCCTCTGGCATGTCACGGGATGTCACATTTCTGAAGGCAGCCATAATGCCAAGCTCAGTCATCACTCTACAGGTCATGTATCCCCACACCCCACTTCCTTCATCCCATTTTCATACTACATGATATCCTCAAATTTTAGTATGTTCAATTGTCGATCCTTATTGACTTCGTTTGAATGTAAGGGCAAGAGTTGGTTTGGTGTCTGTCTTTGAATCCTCAGTAGCTAGAATAGTACTTTGCACAAATTATACACTTAAAAGTATTTATTGGATCCTTACAGAAATGTTCTTATGTGTGTTTTATGGGAAAGAACACAAGATCTGAAGTTAGAAAATTTGGGCCCATATCCAGTCTTTGATGCTTACTACCATGATCTTAGTTCACTTCAGCCACTTGAGTCACTTGGATTCAATCTTTTCCATCTCCAGAGGCATGGTCCTCCTGCATCACTTGAACTCCCTTGTCTTCCCCACTTTCCTCATCCATAAAATAAGGAATTGGGCTTGGTGGCCTCTGAGATCCCCCAGGGCTCTTGATCTAGGCTGCTTTGATAGCATGCATTCACTAAACTGGTCTCAACACCAAGGAGCCTGTAATAATAGACAAGAATGGCTTCCTTACCTTATGGAACTTACTGTTCAGTAGTATAAATAGACATGTAAACTTAAATACAAGAAAACTCAGCATTATGTGTGCCTAAGAAAGGGGGTTAAAAACAAACAAACAAAACCCTAAGTTCAGGGGAAAGAAAGGATGGAGAGAGGAAGGGAGGGAGGGAGAGGGAGAGAGAGAGAGAGAGAGAGAGAGAGAGAGAGAGAGAGAGAGAGAGAGAGAAGGAAGGAAGGAAGGAAGAAATGAAAGAAGGAAGAAAGGAAGGAGAAAAGAAAGAGAAAAGAAAGAGAGAAAGAAAAAGAAAGAAAGAGAAAAGAAGGAGGGAAGGAAAGAAGGAAGGAGGAAAAGAAAAGAAAAAAGAAGACAAGTAAAGGAAAGGAAAGAACAAAAGAAAAGAAAAGAAAAGAAAAGAAAAGAAAAGAAAAAAAAGAGAAAAGAAGAGAAGAAAAGAAAAAAAGAGATCATTCCCACCTGTAGGGTTCAGGACAGACTTCATAGAGGTCATGGCAATCATGGGCTCAATGTTAGTGCTTTGGTCCCACACATAAAGGCATAAAGCCTGAGGGTGTGATATGTGACTCCCCTCAAGCACTGTCTCTCACTCCTACTTTGGGAACGGTTTGCTTCTCCTCACTCCATGAATTGTTTATGATTCTGAATATCAAAAATGCACCAACATATTCAGTTGTTAAAAGATCCTCTGTTGTGGAATCCATGGGGAAGGTGCCATGGGAGACCAAGGGAGGAGGCTGACCTTTCCCAGCACTTGGGAACATTCCTGCTTGCATTCATACCATAGAGTAAAGAGGTTGTTCACTTTAATGCCTTCAATAGCAGAACAAAGCTCTCATTTCTCCAATGACTGCCTATCCAGAGTAAGAGCATTTGATGTTACAGTTAAGTAGCTATTGGTCTAAAAATATCGCTTTCTTCCATTGAATAGAAATCCTTAACCGTCAACTTTAGTACCTTTAAAATGTATCATGTAGCAGAATTAACCTTAATATTTTGAACATTTCTATAGCAACAATAATGATGAAGCATATTCATTTAGACCTTTGTTTCATTGTTGTATGAACAGGAAAAAAATGGGCCAATCATGTAATAAGAAAAAAAAAAGCAGAGGGTAGTCAATGGATATGTGTGACAAGAAAAGCACAGGAAGAACCAAAAAGATACCCACCCATTGTCTCAGGATGGGGAAGGGAGGTATTCTAAAGTGCATTTATCAGAGGCCGTGGAAAGGACTCCTATGGGTCAGTTGAAATCTACTTGATTGGAGGAAGGGATCACATCGATGAGCTCGTAGACTTATTGGAGTATCAAGAAACAGACCATGCTTCAAGGTTTTACAAGATGCCATGGCATTATTAACAAATATTATTAACCTCAAATTGCAGGTGAGTGTATAGAGGTCCAGGTGTTTAAGTGATTTGCTCATGTTAACAAACTTGATAAGTATCTGAAGTAGACATCACACCTAGGTCTTCCCCATGGCGGGGTGACAGAACATTAAATGACACGATTTATTAATATTATTAATAATTACTGTGAGGATGATAATGATAACAACATCCATGTCATAGAGTACTAATAATTCAAAGGGAAAGGGGACCATATGGCATAGTTTAGTGGATAGTTATGTGGATCAGACTCAAGACCTGGGTTCAAGTCCCGCTTAAGACACTTGTGACCCTGGACAAGATACATAACCTCTCTAAGCCCCTGACACTCTCTTGGATTCAGACTAAGAAAGAGGATGTGGATCTGGTGGTTGAGGGAGTTCCTCGTGGGAAGCCCCTCTATAAATGTATTCGCAGATCTGCCCTTCTCCATTCCCCATTCTTTCCCAAAAGCATTTTCACAAAGAACACTAATACTGATAAGGAACTTTCATCAAAGCAACTTTATTGCGTATAAGACACGGCAAAACTGGCATCCCTATGTCACACATAAGGCACCTGCCTCAGAGAAGTTAACTTGATTGCCTAGAATCAAGCAGGGCCTAATGGGCAGAGCTGGGACTTTATCCTTTCTCCCTCGTTGTCTTCCTATGCTCTTAATTCCTCTACAATGTTCAAAGAGAATATGGGACACCCCCAAGGTCCTTCAAACAGAATGTGATTTATGCTGACAGTTACTATGTATTCGAAAGGGATTAAAATAAGCTTCAAACCAAATGATAATCTTCAATCCTATGAGCCTAGAAGGCCAATAACTAATGTACAGATCTTTCAGAATCACAGAATTTCTGAATTGGGAGATAGCTTAGCACCCATCTAATCAACTCATGCCTGAAAAGAATCCTATCTACAACAGTCAACAAGTGGTTGTTGTGTAATTTTTGTTGGACCATCTCACCCAAACCCAAACACTCCTGAAGATGTCTTCAGACCAGGCCAGTGCAGTGGGGCCGCTTATCTTCTTAGGCTTGGTGCATTGGTCTTCCTGTGGTTTGAGCAAAGGCCCACTGTCCACAGGTGACAGTGAAATTTGCCAGTTACTTCGACTTCTTCAGTTGCAAATACTGCCTTTGCTCTCGCTAGCACCAGGACTTTAAAACAGTAATAGGGAATTAAGATATAAACATATAACCTTTCCAGGAGGCACAAGTCATTGGCAAAAGTTAAGGCAGGTTACTAAAAACATCCTCCCCATCTTGTTTTAACAGATTCTATGGAGCTTTTGAAAAAGAGATTTAAAAAGCCTGAAATTCATTACAGGCCCTTAATTGCCAGTTTCTCCACAAAATAGATGTTTATATTCAGGCTTCAGAATAGCTGCCATTCATTGGCGGGAGATCTGGCACTGTCGAAGTTTCAATAAACAGCAATGTTTTACAAAGTTTGCAAAAGCATAATTAGTCCTCAAGGCATAATATTTTAAAGCATCAAACACTTGTTCTCCAGATGTACTATTGGGATCTGCATTTTCAAAGACAGCTTACTGCCATCTCATTGAAGTCCATGTCTTTTCATGACAGTCAAATGGATTCACATTTTGTGTCTACTTAGAGGAAAAGAGCAAGGCATGACCAGACCTTATTTGATGAAGTTATCTGTTGCAATATTATCTGTGTACATATCCTAGTGTGGGTATACAATATATGATGAAGCTGAAATGTCAACTCTTCAAAATGGGTTTCCGTGTAATAAAATATGGGATTCCATTGATCTTTACAGACTTGTGGGAAACCTTTAGTAACCAAGTCCTGAAAAGTTGTCTGGGACTCAGAGAAGTTCAAGAACTCACCCAGAGTGGCACAGCTAATAAAGTTAAAAGGAAGAATTTGAATACAGGTTTTTCTGAAGTGATTA
Source organism: Trichosurus vulpecula (assembly GCF_011100635.1). Lineage (NCBI taxonomy): Eukaryota > Metazoa > Chordata > Mammalia > Diprotodontia > Phalangeridae > Trichosurus > Trichosurus vulpecula. The sequence goes on along the minus strand of NC_050576.1, from coordinate 4,873,639 downwards.
AGTCTCAAAGATGATATTTGAACACATTTACTGGACTCCAAATTCATTAATAAGCAAATAATCTGGGCTAACTTAATTCTAAAAATAATTTCCTATCTAGATAATACTTTTGGGCTTAAGATGCCCCCTGAAGTAGTCAATATCCAGCATTCGATCCAGGAATAAATGGGTTGTAGTCCTACCTCTGGCACATAAGAGCTGCTCTCTAAGTGGCTAAGTATTGAATTACAAAAAAAACATGGCAACCTTCATTAGTAGATGAAGTTTCTTCTTCCACAAGTTCCCTATAGTAATAAAATCATAGGGTCAATCCCTTTTCCAAGTCACCAGTAGGGTCTAAAGATAGGTGTCATTTTTGTTTGTTTGTTTGGTGTGTGTGTGTGTGTGTGTGTGTGTGTGTGTGTGTGTGTGTGAATATCATCCCCTTTGACTTCTGCAATAAGTTCGTTGAGTCAATAGAATCTATGGGCCTTCTCAGCCCCAATTTGCCGATGGTTAAATTAAGATTGAGAGAAGTTGAATGCCTTTCCTATGGTCACACAGCCAGTAAGAATCAGAGACAAATTCTGAACCAAGGCTTTTTTTCTTATCCTAGGTCCAGAACTATATCCAATCGATCAGTCAGTAAGCAAGAAGCATTAAACTCCTACTATGTGCCAGGCCCTGTTTACTAGGGCCTGGAGATACAAGCACAAAGACAAAATAATCTATTCTTATAATAAGATTACATTCTAATGAAGGAGACATACAGGAGAAACAATGATTGAATATCTATTTAATGTAAGATTGGAAGAGGAGGGTACTAAGAGACCAGGGAGCCTCTACTACAAAACCGTTTGTCTGATAAGAGCTGACATTTTGTCAATACTTTAAGCTCTAAAAATTGCTTCAAAATATTTCTTTGAGTCTCTCAACAGCTGTGTGAGGCAGGGCCTATTGGAATTACCATTTGCATTTTACTGGTGAGGAAACTGAAGCTCATATAGGTTAAGTGGCATGTCTACAGGCACAAATAATAAATATCAGTTGCTGTTTGGACTCAGACCTACCTCTGTCTACTACTACATTATCTATTTCTCCTAGGGTGCTACATTTTTTTATGTCATATAATTATATGTTGAGGAGAGGAGGGGTTGAGGGAGGAGCAATGGTAATCAAAAAATTGTCAAGTGGGAGTAAAGAAAAAGTTTAAAAACATCTTTGCTACTATGCTAATGTACACTTGGTATATGCAAGAGTTATTTATATTTTTCAGGCAACATTGCTTTAGAAAATTCTTACTTCTTTATTTTTGTTTGTTTGTTTGTTTTTTGGCAAGGCGGTTGGGGTTAAGTGACTTGCCCAAAGTCACACAGCTAGTACGTGTGTCAAATGTCTGAGGCTGGATTTGAACTCAGGTCCTCCTGACTCCAGAGCTGGTGCTCTACTCACTCCACCACCTTGCTGCCCCTTACTTCTTTATTTTTAATATTATTTCTTTAAAAAAATATTTGAATTACAAATTCTGTCCTCCTTCCTGTCCTCCACCCACTGCAAAGGCAGGTAATATAATTTCAGAGATACATAAGTAATCATGCGAAACATATTTCCATGTTGCAATAAGAAAACCAAGAAAAACAAAGTGATAAAATTATGCTTTAATTTGCGCTCAGTTTATCAGTTCTCTCTCTGGAGGCAGAAAGATTTTTTGTCACGAGTCCTTCAGAATTGTCTTAAATCATTGTAGTAATCAGAGTAGCAATGTCTTTCACACTTGATCATCATTACAATATTTCTGTTACTATGCACAGCATTCTCCTCATTCTGCTCACTTCAGTCTGCATCAGTTCATGTAAATCTTTCCAGGTTTTTCTGAAATCCACCTGCTCATTATTTCTTATATTACAGTAGCATTCCATCACAATCACATACCATAACTTGTTCAGCCATTCCCCCACTGATGGGCATCCCCACAATTTTCAAATCTTTGCCACTAAAAAAGAGCTTCTATAAGTGTTTTTTGTACATATAGGTCCTCTTCCTTGTTCTTTGATGTTTTTAGGAGATCTCGTTCTGGTATTATTCAGGCAACATTTCAAGGTTCTATCATTCCATCCATTTGAGTGGATCCCTCAGCAAACATTTTACTGAATTGTTATGCCCACATAGGTTACCACATATTACTTGGTAGCTCATATACAGGTAATATTGGGCTTCTGTCCATATGACTGTACTGCTGTTAGACGACAGGCATATTTGATCATAGAATCTGAGATGGTATCTGAAAGGTCTTTCCAGGTCATCAACCACTTCCTTTTGCAGATGAGAAACAGAGGAGACAAAATAAGCATCCTAGGGAACTTGAGTGGTACATGGTGGAGTCAGCATTTGAACCCAGGCTTTATGACTTCAGTTTTTTTCTACTGTATCAGCTAGTCATTTTTGGGACATTCTAATTTGGAAGACAAGCCCTGCCAAGTCTGGACTCAGCCATAACAGCCTTTAAATACAGAGGTCACCACCGCAACACAAAGAGGCAGGGAGCACCAATTCTAGGGAAGGTTTCTGTCAAGAGTGTAACAGAGTCCAGATACAGGGTATTCCTAAAGTCTGGACACATGCACAAAATTCATAGTTTCAAGAAATGACATGGATGAAATTTTCAACATTTTATTTAATTGGAATATTAACAAATAACATCTTCAGTATGATTTCCATCATTTGTGATGCAAAAGTCGATGCACCTTGCGAGATTCTTGAGAACTCAATGCAGTAACTCCACATTGCTGTCAGTTTCAGCACACTCTCTCTTTATGTGTTCAATCAAGTGAGTTGTATCTATGATTTTCACTCAGTACACCTTTTCCTTTAGCACACCCCAGAACAAGGAGGCAAGGGGCCTGACGTCTGTTGATATTTCAATTAAATAAATAAAAAGTTGTTGAAAATTTATGTGTCCAGACCTTAGGGACATCCTGTAGAAGTGTAGTTAGTGAGTTGTTCTTTGTTGGGCAGAAGGAGATGCTTCAAGAATTTTTCTAAAGCTACATTTAATAATGAATAATAAAACTGGGAAAGGAGTGTTAAAGGTTAACTCTAGGATGATCGAGCATAAGGTTGGTTTGTTTGGCTTTTTTAACTCTTCTGAAAATTAGCTGTCTTGTCTGTAAAGAGCAGCTATGATGCTTGCACCGGACCATGTGTAGAATTGTGCCACATAAGGAATCTTAATGACTCTGTAACCATAATTTTCTATGCTGTGCACAACACCCCTCATTTCTGGAATGTCTTCTAATCTCACCTTCCACCCTTGGATTCCCTAGCTCCTTTCCCATCTGAGCTCAAGCCCTTTTTCCTCCACGAGGCCTTGAGGGATTTCCCTAGTTGGCACTACCCCATCTCACACCCCTTCACAGTCACTGTATTATAGTGGGTATTTCTTGTATAGTTTTCCTGTGGACACATCTCCAGCCAGTAGGAAGCAAATTTTTTGATGATGTGAATCCTCTCCATTTTATATCTGAACCTCCAGAGGCTCTCCAGAGTCTGGTTCCTGGAAGTCACTCCATAGAAGTTTATTGATTGCTTTCTTAATTGATTGACAATGCTGGCCCTCTGCTGAGATTACTGTGAATATATTTTGTAAATTTAGATGTAACAAGAATTTATGAAGTGACCACTATGTAGTAGGCACTGTGCAAAGCTTTTTACATTTCATCCAAACAGCCCTGGGAGGTAGGGGATATTATTATCCCCTAGTGACAGCTGAAGGACTTGAAGCAGAGGTGGAGTGACTGGCCCAAGATGACACAGCTAGGAGGTATCTGAGACCAAATTTGAATTTAGATTCTCTTGACTCCATTTGCTGTGCTATCTTTCTGCCTACACCTTTTACATGTATTTATGTGTGGACTGGTTTTGTTTGTTCGTTTGTTTGCTTTATTTCTTATTCCAGCAGAACTGAAGCTCATTGAGGACAGGGATTTGGGTTTTGCTTACTCAGGGCTCAGTCCAGTGCCTGGCACATAGCTTCTGATGCTGATGGTTCTTTCAACGATTGATTAGGCTGGACCATTTCCATCCGAGTGCTGGAGATAAAAGTACAGGTAAGATCATCCCTGCCCTTAAGCAATTTCTCTTCTATGACTAGGGAGAAGACAGAACGCAAAGAGGAGAAAGTTGGTCCACAAGCTTCTGCCTTTGAAATACTGGGTTTTTTTTGGTCAGTGTAGATACTTTCACATTTGGCCAAACCTGTAAGCGCTTGGGATCTCTTTGCAGAGCCTGAGAGAAACTAGAGTAACTCTCCCATTACAAGGGGCACCAGCATGAGATTCTAATGGAGGAAGGTGTCAAATAAAGGCAATTTTATTGTCATTACAAACAATAAGAATAATTATATAAAGTTATTATAATGTTAACTGGTAACCACAAGAAACACACACACACACACAACAAAACTGTGATTTCATAAAAGTAAGGAGCTCGTGGTGAGAATCTTTCTCAATGAAGGTAAGCATCTTCTTTGGATTTCATGTTACAGATTAGCACAGTGACTTTGAAATCCAGTGACTTGTCCAGGGTCACATAGTGAGAGGTGAGGCAGGCCTTGAGCCTGTGTCTTCCTAATGTGGAGGTGAGCTCTGTACCCATCATACTCTGTTGCCATATTCTTATAACAACTAGTAATTCTTTCCTACTTCAGTATTTAAAGTGTCCATGATTTTCTGTGTGTGGCTACTGTCTCCCCTAATGTTCATAGGAACCTCTGAAAATGAAATAGATGATGTAAAACTCAACCACTGAGAAACCACCTACTGTTTTGGTGATGAGATTCTCCAAATTTAGCTGGGCTGATCTGTAAACCATAGTCACAGGATGGCTCTAGATTCCAAACCTCTTCATGTTCTAAAGCCCCACAGAACTTAAATTCTCAGGGCTATTGGCATAGTCCTCATGGTGTCAAGAGAAATCTATGAAGGCCCTCAGCCAGTCAGCTAGACTACCTGTGGGCAACACACGACAAGATCCAGATTAGATAGTCACCAGATTATGCTGGGAGGGGTTGTGACCTATGTCAAGGAGGGAATACACACAAAGACTTGATCACCATTCCATCACAAGATTTGAATATTATAATGTTAACAGTAGTAGAATGGCACTTTCTTCTTGCTATTGAAAGAATCTTCTTTTAGAGAAGATAGAATTAACTTTGGGCCCATAAATTGTCAATATTTAGATAGACAGATAATAGATAGATACCTGCATTTCCAAATAACTGACTTCTCTCTTAATCCTATGTATTTAGTTGCATGAGTTTAAAAACATGATTCTGACACGGGGCCCACAGGCTTCAACAGATGCCCAAAATGTTCTTGGACACACAAAAAACAACTCTGATTTTGGAGGTGAGAAAATATATCCCGGTGCCCCCTTGTAAAAAGTGGAAAAATGCATAGAAAGTAGGATTTTACTGTCTCCGGTTATTTGCACACTTGAATCAATGGAAAATCCATTCTTAAATCCCAGGTTTCCTACTTACTTGTACTTTCCTCTCCATGTCCCCAAGGGTTTTCTATTAAAATGCATTTTTTCCAGGAAAATATTTTTGACCAAGACAGTGAGCTAAGGAAGGGCACTTAGATGAGGAGGGGAGGCTGACTGCGTGCTGCAGGCTACAGAATTCAATGAAGTCTTTGTGGGTGGTGTTTTACTTCTTCTTCCCTTTTAGCACCCTGGAAGAAATAAAGCACAAACTACATTTGCATATTCACACAAAGTAAATAACCCTTTCTATGAAGTGTGAAGTCCATTGAACTTGCTGAAAAGTCTAGAGTTAATAGGAAGGCACAAAATATGAAAAAGAAGGAAAACAGGCAAAGTGAGGCCTTGACTGCTGTCTATGAGGATACAGAGAAGACACTGATTTTCAAGGCCCACTCACAAGCATTTGTCAAAGCTCCTCACTGGTATGTCTTTGGGAACATGTCTTACTCATGCAAAAGTGATGAGTGAGTCAATGCGGGACGCTTCCGTCTGAATGAACAGAGCACATTTTGAAATTATTATCATTATCACCAACATTGTAATAGTTCTAATTTATGAACAAAGATTACAAAATGTGTCTACAGAAATGCAACTTAATCTTTTCAACATTAAGCAGTAGGTGGGGGCACCTAAGTGGCACAGTGGTTGAAGTACCAACCATGGAGTTAGGAAGATTCCACTTCCTGAGTTCCAATCTGGCCTCAGATAAAGTTGCTATCTGTGTGATCCTGTTTTCCTCTGTTCGCTCATCTGTAAAATGATCTGGAGAAGGAAATAGCAAGCCAGTCCAGTATCTGTGGCAGAAAAACACCAAGTAGGGTCATGAAGACTGAGACACATCTGAAAATGACCAAACAACATGACGTGGCACTAACATTGGGGAGAGGCAGGCCTAGAAGTCTCTTGCAGAAAGGATATTTTGAGTTGAGTCTTGAAGGAAAGCAGGGAAACTGAGAAAGCAAAGCATTCTGGGCATGAACGGTGTCAGTGAGATAGGAGGGAAGTGGCTCTTGGAATACAGCATGTGAGGAACACTGAGTAAGCCAGTATGCATGGACCAAAAGATGGAAGGAAAGGAGTAATGTACAGTAAGACTGCAAAGACAGGAAGAGGCCAGGATGGATGGAGCTCTGAATGCCAAACAGAAGACTCTCTGCTCCTGGATGTGCTAAGAAGCACTGGAGTTCATTGAGTGAGCCAGTGGAATGAATTTGCATTTTATACAAATCACTATAATATATGAAAGGAGAATGGATTAGATTGGTGTTGAGAAAGGAGACTGGCTAGAAGGGTCTTGTCTGTATTTTTGCAACAACCTTCCTACTGGAGTCCTACATAGCAATGTTATGGGCAAGATACTATCAAATATCTCAAATCAGGAATCACCAAAATTTTAGTAATGAAGAGTTACTTTTTTTTTTCCTGATTTCTTGTGATTTCCATTTTTTTGGATGGAAAAAGGAGTACAAGGAATTCTCTGAGTACAAAAAAAGGAGTAATTGCACTGCCTTCAGTACTCAGGATTCTAATGGAACATTAGCCATGGATCATGGCTTCAGCAAAGAACTTAGAGATTTGCAAGGTAAAGCCTTGGAATTTCCAGACAGATAATGACCTACATTCTGGAAATCAGATAGTTAAATCTGTGTTTTTGTTTTGTTATTAGTTTTTCTTTTACTTACTATTTTAGTTTTCCCAATTACACATAAAAAGAGTTTTACATTTTTTTTAATCTTGAGTTCCAAATTTTCTCCCTCTTTCCCTCTCCTTTCCCTTCATTGAGAAAGCAAGTACCTTCATATCTTATACCTATATAGTCATGTTGTAAAAGAAAAAAATGAGACAAAAAGTAAGTGTTAAAAAGATATGATTTCATCTGCATTCGGACTCTAGCAATTCTTTCTCTGGAGATGGATAGCATTTTTTTCATCGTTAAGTCCTTCAGAACTGCCTTGGATCACTGAATTACTGAGAATAGCTAAGTTATTCATAGTAGATCATCATGCAACATCACTGTTACTGTGAAAAATATTCTGGTTCTGTTCATTTCTTTGCATCTGTTCATGTAAGTCTTTCCAGGTTTTTCTGAGAGGATCTTGCTCATTATTTCTTATAGTACAATAGTACTTTTCAAAGAGGCATGACTCATCCTTATTCGGCATCAAGACTTTTGCATACCACCTATTTCCATCTCACTCCCAGACTGGCAAACCCCCATTCCTCTTTGGGGGAGATGGTTCTGAAACTAGAACATAGGACCTTACCTCCTGCAGCATCCCTGAGGGTCAGGGAAAAATTCTCAGCCCCTTCTGGGACAAACCTTAATTCCCAGGGGAGGGCCAAAGGCACTGGTCACTTCAGATCTGGACAAGCAGCTGGTGGTCTTGAGCACATGGGTAATGTGTTTGTCTCTATGTTGGGGGTGGGGGCTGAAAGGGAAGGGCATCAACATTCTGTGCTTATGGGTTATATAGTAAACAGAGACCATTGTGAGTATTGAGACTTACCCTCCCTCCCTTCTAATTCCAATCCTTAATTAGGATTTATAAATCCCTTCTCCTAAATTCACTCTTCATCCCAATCAAGAAAATCACAATTTGCCCCCAGGATTGCTGACTTTTTCCAGCTTCTGACTCTTTACCCATTCTGACTTACTCCAACAACTGGGACATTCACTCTCTCCTCCAGGAAGTTTCATTGTGCCCTACTCCATATCTGCAGCACTGACATCAAGATCCCTATCTGGCAGGATCATCCCAACTTATTTCTGTATCCTGAAAGAGTGATTCAGCTCCCTCCCCAACAGGGAAACAATTTCTCCTTTATTCTCTCACAGAAGAGCCCACAAAAGATCTGTGCACATAAATAGTGTTCAGAATAGGAGTATGTACTGGCTGAATGGAAAGGGGGTGTCTTAAACATACTCCCTTCTCCATCTGTCCTCTCCTGTTTGGAAGCAAAACTCACAACTCTTCTTTGGGGGAGACAGGGGTTAAGGTTGGAGATGGGACTGGTGGGAAGTGTTGTGGGAGGTCTCTGATTAGAAAGATTGGGTATGGTCATAATTAGACACAAAAATATTCCATAATCAACTAGGAGGGGCAGACCAATACCCCCTGATAGATTACACCAATCAATCAGATCATCCCATTACCTGCAGGTCATTAATTAATGATAAATTATGGAGAATATGGGGGGAAGACTGGGATGGAATTAGGAAAGCCCCCCCAAAAGTTAAAGTTGCTTAAATATCTCTTGCCAAAGTCAGGCAGGGCAGAATGGAGGAGAGATGTACATTTAGAATCAAGAAACTCAAGACAGCTATGAGGTTAGGTTGCCCTGCCCCAAATGCCTCTCCCCTCCTTGTCTGAAGAGACTTGAAGACCAGAGAGATAGATGATGAAGAGTCGTAGGAGATGAGGTTATGGATTTGGAGAGGTTGGGGAAGTGTCAAAGCAACCCAATGATTTAGGGGAAGTCGGTGTTTAGGTGTTCATATGTGGATGGAGGGCAGGGTGAAGGGGATGGACTCAGGGGTTAGGACTGCTGAGAGCCCAGCAGCCTCTCAATGGCTGCATTAATACCCCTCCCATAGCGATCAGGGCCTGCAGGTTGCCTGTCGGTTGATGAAGCCCATGGCATTCAGCTGCTCCAGCTGTTGCAGAAATCAAATCTCTGGTGTCTGTGCCTGGGAATTTCCTCCTCCAGCCAAAAGCAGAATCATTTGTTGCATTGGCTGCTACTAGGGGCTGGTGGTGCCCCCTCCTGGAGAGGTACTAGCTGGAGTGGATGGGGAAATGATGCGGGGCTCTGGGGCACTGATACCTCCTGCAGGGGGAGGTAGGATCTGGGGTGTCCCAAAGTTGCCAAGGCTGGGCACCAACCATTTGCATTGTCTGTAGACCCTGTTGAATCTGTAACAGGGCCTGCATGGCCTGGGGATTTGTGAGAATGGACAGGAAGTCTGGGTTCCGCATCTACTGTAGAAAGAGAGGGAGCTGGAGCCTGAGCTGATCCCGCACCTGGGGGTTTCCCACAAACACTGGGACATTCACCACCATCTGAGCCACAAAGTCAGAGTTCTGGGCAAGTGTCTTCATCATACTTGGGCATGTACGGAGTGGAGACCATGTTTTGCATTGGCTGGGGATTCTCTGAAATTTGCTGGAGAAGACCTTGCATCTCAGGGCTATTAAACATCTCTGATCCCAGACTAGCTGCTTTGATCCCAAAGGAGTTGGAGAC
>NC_050576.1:3486986-3589039 GCF_011100635.1 Trichosurus vulpecula | reverse complement strand
GACAGGAGAGGGAGTTGCTGCTTGGTCTGAATGTGCTGGCAGCAGGGGCCTTGCGGGCAGGACCCCTGGGGGCTCCTCGGAGGTGGGGGCAATGGGAAAAAAATGAAGTGAGGAGAGGGAGAAGAGAAAATAGGGATTGGGTTATTCAGAATGTGACTGGCATTAGTGAGAAAATGTCCAGGGTTCCCATAATCCTTTGGATCAAGTGACCCTCTTTAAATCACGATATAGATTCTCTGTCACTGACTGTCTGGATCCTGGGGATCCGGCACGGGGCTCTGCTGTGTGCCGAGTGCCGGATGTGGAGTCAGGAAGACCTGAGTTCAAATCTGGCCTCAGATGCAGACTGGCTATGTGACCCTGGACAAATCACTTAACCTCTCCCTGCTTCAGTTTCCCTGTCTGCAAATGGGGATGATAACAGTACTTACCTCTCAGGGTTGTTGTGAGTATCCAATGAGATCATATTTGAAAAGCGTAAGGCACCATATATGCCAATTCTTACTCTTCTCAGGACATCCCTTGGACAAGGAAGGTGGCCACCTTCTCTCAGCTGCTCTGAGTCTTAGGGAAAGGACAAAGGTTTTCAGGAATTCTGTGAGTCATTCCGAGCTCCCCCTGCTGGGAGGGGCAGAGGCCAGCTCCCTTGGCCCTCCCCCACACTGCCCCTCATCATCATTGTGCTAGTCTGACATTCACTATCTAATGATGGTGGAAACAGGAGCTTAATTAATGCTTATTGGATGCATGAAGTCCCCACTGTGCTCAAAGTGCTGCGGACACAGGCAAAAATGAGCTGGAGAGAAAGTTTCTTTTCCTTCTCTACCCACGTTAAAAGTGACAGTTACCAGGTGCGGGAAGGGGGAGAGGAGGGATGGTGGAAGGAGTAGCATTTGGAACTAAAAACTTTGAAAAAACAAATGTCAAAAGTTGTTTTAAGGTGTATTTGGAGAAGTATATGTGTGCATATATGTGTATGTATATGTGAGTGTATGTATAGATATATGTGCATATACATCCATACATATATAAAATGGACAGAGGTAGAAGAGCAGGGTTTGGGTTCCATGTTGGACCTTCCTGTGTGACTCATGGGAAGTCATGGAAGCTGCTAAGGCAGCCTGGGCCAGCAGAGAGTCTGCACGATCAGGGGTCAGCGGACCGTCTTCTACCACACAACTGGGTCAAGGTCACCTCTGTAAGTTTGGGCAGTTCCCTAACTCACCTGGACCTCAGCTCCTCATCTGACTTGACTGCCCAACCTGGAGTCCCTTCCAGCTCTGCATCTAGGACCCTCTGTCTAGAGGGATTCTGGGCCTTATGTCCTGACCTGGTCCCCCACCCTGCCTTCACACATTACTGTGCATTTGCCTATCTGTTCCCGTGCTGTTGTTGTTGTTCAGCGGTGTCTGACTGTGGGTTTTCTTGACAAAGGTACTGGAGCAGTTTGCCATTTCCTTCTCCAGCTCATTTTACAGATGAGGAAACTGAGGCAAACAGGTGAAGTGACTTGCTCAGAGTCACACAGCTAGCAAGTGTCTGGTGGCAGATTTGAATTCAGGTCTTCCTGACTCCAAGCCTGGCACTCTGGGACACCTCCTAGCTGCCTTGTCTGTACACATAGTGTTTCCCAAAGTACTTACTGTGGAATGGAAACTCCTCAAGGGCTGACTGAGTTTTGTTTTTGTCTTTGTATCTCCGACACCCAGCTTAATAATGCTTATGGATCTGAATAGGGTGAATAGAATTTTCTGACAGCTGCCAATGTGTTTGCATCCCCAGGCTTTCTGTGCTGACTTTTTCTCCCGCCCCATCATACAAAGTAAGTAGGGCTTCTTTCCAAGCTGAAAGACAAAACCATCCTTGGCTTCCTGGAATGGATTGTTTTTTCTCTTCCTCACAGAGAAGCTCACCTCCAGACGGACTCTGGAAGAAGTTCCTTCCAGACACCATGTCCACCTCTCCTCTGGGAGGGCAGCATCTCCAGCTGCCTTTGCCTCCTGGCTCCACAACCTGCTTTTAGAATGTTCTTTGGGAAGGCCTTAGGTGGTCCATAATTACCATCTACTCAATCTGCTTCACTCAGAAGTCTTGTCTTTTAGGAAGGAAGAAAGTCACCCACAAGGCCATTAAGTTCAATCTATTTTGGAAAGAGAATGATTTCATCACAGTGGGGACTCCCTTTGGGAAAATGTCCTCCTCATCTATGACTCATCTCTAACTTGGCAGTTTAGAGAAAGGCCAGGGGTCTCGGAGTTACATGACTCGTTATCACAAGTTCAGTGCATAGTGTGGACCAAGCCTTCCTGATTCTAAACCTGCTCTTCCCATCACTGTGGCGATGCCCCTACCCACCTTATACTGCCCAGGAATTCTTCTGCAATAACCTCCCACCTTTGTGGGAGTCATATGCCTTTGCTTAAAGACCTCCCCTAAGGGAGGCCTCACTGCTTCCCAGGGGAATCGTTCCATTTTAGGAGAGCTCAAAGTAGAAGGAATTGTTTTTTCCCCAGGGTTAAACTCACCCCTTTGAAATGACTCACTTTCTTCTCCTCACTTTCCAGTGCCCATCCCCACAGCACACCCAAAAAGCCTCCTCCCTCTTCTTGGCATTAGCCCTTCTGGTCCTTAAAGAAAGTTACCATGGTCCACATTGTGTTTTCTCCAGGTGACTTATTCTTTCAGTCGATCCTCTTAGAGGTCATGATAGCCTGGCCTCTGACCATCCAGGGGGCTCCTGGTCCTTGTGTGGTCACTATCTATTTGTCAATGTCCTTCCTCAATGTCGTGCCTGGATAATGATGGTGAGGGTGATGCTGAACATTCACACTGTGCTTTAAGCTTTGCAGATGGCATCTCTGGATGAATCCTGAGGTTGTGGTCTGACAGGGCAGGGCACTAGGGGACTGGCGCCTCCTTAAACTTGAACTCACCTCTGATGGCCCTGGCTTCCTTGGCTGGGCTCTCACTCTGTTGGAGCTAGTGAACTTGAACTCAGTTCCCTTCTCTTCCAAATTTATGATCCTGTGAACCAAGAAAGATGAAAAGACTTATCCAGAACCTCCAGTGGTTCTTCCCAGGATATCTATTCAATGTGAATACTGGGAAGGAAGGAAGAAGAGAGAGAGAGAGAGAGAGAGAGAGAGAGAGAGAGAGAGAGAGAGAGAGAGACATGGAGACCGACAGGGAGAGAGAGACAGAAACAGAGAGACAGAGAGAGACAGAGAGACAGACAGAGACAGAGACTGAGAGACAGAGAGAGGGAGAGAGGAAGAGAGAGAAAGAGGGAGAGAGACAGTGACAGAGATACAGCCACAGACACAGACACAGAGACAGAGAGACACAGAGACAGAAAGTGAGAGACAGACAGACAGAAACAGGGACAGAGAGATAGAGGCAGAGAGACAGAGAGAGGCAGACAGAGAGAGGGAGAAGGAAAAAAAAAGCCTGTTTTTCACACGATCTTAAAAAACGCTAATATTTATTCAAGGCAGGTATGAGTTCTGCAATTCTGGAATGAGCTCTGGATTAGGAGACAAAGGGCACGCATTCACATCCCAGCCCTGCCCCAAGTGTCTGTGAGACTCTGAATAAGCTAATTAACCTCTCAACCTCAGTTTCCCCTTTTGTAAAGTAGGTATTGTATGATCTCCCTCCCTCTCTGGAAGAGCCGGGGGGATGGCTGGGATAATGCGTGCATGCCACCATAGACATGTTAGAAGTGATGGCCTTTGGTTCATTAGGGATGAGATTTCCCATTCCCTCTGCCAAGATGAGCCTCCCTGGCCCTTTCCCTCCTTGCCCTCATTATCCCCCCCTCCTCCAAGTTATTTATTAAGAGTTTTCCTCTCAATGGTCTGGGAGCACAGGTGGGGGGGAGGGGAGAGGCCACTGCTCACTGGGGAAGCCCCCGACCTCTTGTCTCTGGTGCCCCCAGCACTGCCACCCTGCCTCCCCAGATCCTGGAGGTCATTTGGCTTCCTAGCACCAGGTTCAGGAGGGAGCTCCAAGCCGTGCGCCTCAGAGACCACCCACATCCATCAGAAGACCTGCTGGCCCTGAAAACCTGTCAGCTGGAGCTGACACAGGGGCTGCTGGGTTCGATTTTAATTCCAGGAACATTTTCCTAAATTTCTGAGCAGAGCCTGGGCCTGGTGATGACAGTGAGAGACCAGAAGTAAGAGTTTATGGGGTCATTTTCGGATGCTTCCATTAGCTTATTAAACTTTGTCTTCAGGGTGAGGTTTCATACAGCCTTGAGCTTTCTGTTACCTCAGTTTGTCTAGTCTGGGAAATGGGACCAGTTTGACAGATGAGAGGCCAGAGGCAATGACCACATGGCACTTGAGTCGATAAAGTGCTTTGAGATCCTAAGAGGAAAGTTTTAAGAAGGGATCCAAAGAGGTGATGAAGCATTTCTAGATTGGAAGTGACAACCAGTATTTTAGTGCCGGGGAACAAGGAGACGGCTGGGAGAACAGGAAGCCTTGGGCTCATGCTAACAGATGGTTTAGTTTTCACTGAGCGATGGGAAAGACCAGAACTGGAGTTTGTGATTCCCCGTTGGCCAGCTCCTCAGGGAGCCTCCGGCGGTTACTGCGGGGGCCCGGGAGGGGGGTGGGGTCTGGCTGGACTGAGGCTGCGTTGTAGGAAACAAAGAAGGTCGGCTGGGGTGACTCGGGCTGTTGCAGGGTGCCTGGACCACCCTTGGGTAACGGTAGCAATAATCATGCGTTTATGGGGCGCCTGCCACGGGCCAGGTACTCCGCTCAGGGCTTCACAACTATCATCTCCTCTAACCTGGAAGAGAGACAGGTGCCGTTACTATGGGGAAGAAACTGAGGCAGACATGTCAAGGGCCACACAGCTAGTGAACATCTGAGGCTGGTTTGAATCCAGGTCTGCCTGACATCAGGCCAATTGTTCCACCTAGCCATCTTGTCTCTTATGATAGCAACTCTTGGCATTAAAAAAAATTAAATTTACTTAAAAATTAAAAGGAGAGGGGTCAGATTTGAAGTCTTAGGTGTGACATCAACCTCTTCCTGCACACTGAGACATAATCACCTGGGAGGAGACCTGAGCCCTGGATGCCATGGATCACTTCCCTGAGCAGTCCAACACGTGTGGCCTTGGGATACTGCCCTCTAGTTTCTCAAGTGTTCATGACTCTTCTTTGAAGTATAGATCTGGGTTAGCTGCTGTGTGACCTGGGGAGAGTGACCAAGGCTAAGCCTTAGCTGCCTTGCCCACAGAAGATGGCATGAATCCCAAGGCTCTGTGAGGTCCCTCTTCCAGCATCAACATTCCAGGAAATGTTACCCTTCCTTTCAATTTCAAGGGGTTAAGACTCATTATTTACAATTTCCCAGGTATTCTGTGGCTAGTTACATACCTTGCAAAGGCAAATGACAGAAAGAAAGGTCCCCATATGCACCAAAAAAATTTAAGCAGGTGTGTGTGTGTGTGTGTGTGTGTGTGTGTGAGAGAGAGAGAGAGAGAGAGAGAGAGAGAGAGAGAGAGAGAGTTGGAAAATGCCTGGGCAGATTCTGATACACGGATATAATGGAATATTACTGCACTATAACAAACAAGGAGCCTTCTCCTCCTATTGGATGCCCCTGAGTCGCTGCTCCAGAAATTCAGGACTTGAGACAATCTCACATTTACCCTGGCTGGGAATGTTTCTACCTTAAAATTATTTATGCTAGTGGAAAGGAGAGAGGAATGTGTTACAAATATGCCAAATCAATAGCAGATACCTTCCCCACCCCTTCATTTCTATTGATTTTGGAAGGCAGATGATGTGTGAGTGTGTGTGTGTGTATACACGTGTGCATGCGTGCGTGCGTGCGTGCGTGCGTGCGTGCGTGTGTGTGTATACACGTGTGCGTGCGTGCGTGCGTGCGTGCGTGCGTGTGTGTGTGTGTGTGTGTGTGTGTGTGTGTGTTAAAATCACCTTCTCAATTGAAGTTTTCTTGGATTAGATTAAAAGGGGAGGGCTGATCACAAAGAGGCAGCCAGCCTGGTTTCATGAAAGGCAGGTCACTAGGCTACCCTCCTTTCCTCCACTGAATAGGGCCATTAGATGGTAGATTTCAGCTGAGCATTTGACAAAATGCCTCGTGGACAAAGAGGAAAGCTATGGCCTGAAGAATTGTATATTCAGATAGACACAGAAATAGCTAAATGACCAGATCCAAAGAAGTTAGCTATTAGTGGGTCAATGTCAATGTGGAAGGAGGTCTCTACTGGATTTCCCTAGGGATTGATACTTAACCTGTTCGATTCACAATGTTCATTCACGACTTAGATCAATGCATAAGTCACTGAAAATATAAGATCTGAAGATGACTCAAAGCTGAGAAGCATAAGCAGCACAATTATAAAAGATCTTGGTGTAATAAAACATTACAATGAATCTAACAATGTGACATTTAAGAGGAGTAAATGCATAGTTCTATATTTGGATTAAAAAAATCAACTTCTCTAATATCATTACTTAACATCATAAGCACCAAGTGGCACAACATCCAGATTTTTAGAGGAGAAGTTGAGGGAGTTACAGGAAGAAATAGACAATAAAACTATACTAGTGGGGGACCTCAACCTCCCCCTCTGTGAACTTGATGAATCTAACCTCAAAATAAACAAGAAAGAAGTTAAGAAGGTGAATAGAATTTTTAGAAAAGGCATATATGATAGACTTCTGCAGAAAAATGAATGAGGATAGAAAGGAATATACCTTTTTTCTCAGCGGTACATGGCACATACTTAAAAAATTGACCAGGTACTAGGGCATACAAACCTCACAATCCAGTGCAGAAAGGCAGAAGTAGTCAATGCATCCTTTTCAGAACATGATGCAATAAAAACTGTTTGTGATAAAGGGCCATGGAAAGATAGACTAAAAACTAATTGGAACCTAAATAATCTAATCCTAAAGAATGAGTGGGTCAAACAACAAATGATAGAAACAATCAGTAATTTCATTCAAGAGAATGAAAATAATGAGACAACAAACCAAAAGTCATGGGACACAGCAAAAGCAGTTCTTAGGGAAAATATTATATCTCTGAATGATTACATGAATAAAATAGAGAAAAAGGAGATCAATGAAATGGGAATGGAACTGAAAAAAGCTAGAAAAAGAACAAATTGAAAATCCCCAATTAAATACCAAATTAGAAATACTGAAAATCAAAGGAGAGATTAATAAAATTGAAATCAAGAAAACCATTGAACTAATAAATAAAACTAAGAGCTGGTTTTATGAAAAAAAGGACAAAATTGATGAACTCTTGGTCAATTTGATTGAAAAAAGAAGAAAACCAAATTATCAGTATCAAAAATGAAAAGGGTGAATTAATCTCCAATGAAGAAGAAATTAAAACAATAATTAAGAATTACTTTGTCCAATTATATGCCCACAAATTTGATAATCTTAGGGAAATGGAGGAATAGTTACAAAAATATAAATTGCCCAGATTAACAGCAGAAGAAGTAAAATACATAAATAAACCCATCTCAGAAAAAGAAATTGAACAAGCCATCAATGAACTCCCTAGGAAAAAATCTCCAGGACCAGATGGATTTACAAGTGAACTCTATCAAAAGAACAATTAATTCCAATACTTTATAGACTATTTGGGAAAATAGGCAAAGAAGGAGTCCTACCAAATTCTTTTTATGACACAAATATGGTACTAATTCCTAAACCAGGAAGAGCCAAAACAGAGAAAGAAAATTATAGATCAATTCCCCTAATGAATATTGATGCAAAAATTTAAATAAAATGTTAGCAAAAAAAAATACAGCAACTTATCATGAGAATAATACAACATAACCAGGTAAGATTTATTCTAGGAGTGCAAGGCTGGTCCAATAATAGGAAAACTATCAGCATAATTGATCATATCAACGAAACTAGCAGAAACCATATGATTATCTCAATAAATGCAGAAAAAGCTTTTGATAAAATACCACATCCATTCCTATTAAAAACACTAGAAAGCATAGGAATAAATGGAGTCTTCTTCAAAATGATAAGTAGCATCTACCTAAAACCATCAACAAGCATTATATGTAATGGGGAAATGCTATGCTAGATGCATTTCTAATAATATTGGGGGTGAAACAAGGATGTCTATAATCACCCCTAGTATTCAATTTGGTACTAGAAATGTTAGCCTTAGCAATAAGAAAAGAAAAAGAAATTGAAGGAATTAGAACAGGCAAAGAAGAAACTAAGTTATCACTCTTTGCAGATGATATGATGATATACTTACAGAATCTTAGAGAATCAAATAAAAAACTATTTGAAATAATAAATAACTTCAGCAAAGTTGCAGGATATAAAATAAACCCACATAAATCCATGACATTCCTATATAATACTAACAAAGCCCAGCAGCAAGAGATAGAAAGAGAAATTCCATTTAAAATTACTATGGACTATACTATTACTATAAAATATTTGGGAATCTACTTGCCAAGACAAGCCCAGGGCCTATATGAAGACAATTACAAAACACTTCTCACACAAATCAAGTCAGATCTAAATAAATGGAAAAACATCAGTTGCTCATGGTTAGGCTGAGCTAATATAATAAAAATGACAATTTTACCTAAATTAATTTACTTATTTAGCACTGTACCAATCAAACTACTAAAAATTCTTTTATAGATCTAGATAAAATAATAAAAAAATTCATCTGGAAGAACAAATGATCTAGAATATCAAGGGAATTAATGAAAAGAAATGCTAGGGAAGGTGGCCTATCCATACTAGATATTAAACTGTATTATAAAGCAACAATCATCAAAACTACTTGGTAGTGGCTAAGAAATAGAGTGACGGATCAGTGGAATAGGTTAGGTACACAAGACACAGTAGTCAATGAGTGTAGTAATCTTCTCTTTGATAAACTCAAAGAGTCCAGCTTCTGGGATTCACTATTTCAGAAAAACTGCTGGGATAATTGGAAAATGGTATGGCAGAAATTGGGCATAGACCAATATCTTACTCCATATACCAAAATAAAGTCAAAATGGGTTCACGACTTATATATAAAGGCTGATACCATCGGCAATTTGGGAGAGAAGAGAATAGTTTAACTATCAGACTTATAGAGAAGGGAAGAATTTATGACTAAAGAAGAGATAAAGAGCATTACAAATGCAAAATGGATAATTTTGGTTATGTTAAATTGAAATGGTTTTGTACAAACAAAGCCAATGCAACCAAGATTAGGAGGGAAGCAGAAAATTAGGAAAGAAATTTTTACAACCAGTGTCTCTGACAAAGGCCTCATCTTTAAAATATACAAAGAACTGAGTCAAATTTGTAAGAGTACAAGTCATTCCCCAATTGATAAATGGTCAAAGGATATGAACAGGCAGTTTTCAGAGGAAGAAATTAAATGATCTATAGTCACACAAAAAAATGCTCTAAATCACTATTGATTAGAGAAATGCAAATCAAAACAACTCTCAGGTAGCACGTGTCTCCTATCAGATTGGCTAACTTGTCAAAACAGGAAAATGATAAATGCTGGAGAAGATGTGGGAAAATTGGAACCTTATTGCATTGTTGGTGGAGTTGTGAACTGATCCAAGCATTCTGGAGAGCAATTTGGAGCTATGCCCAAAGGGCTATAAAAATGTGCATACACTTTGACCCAGCAATACTACGTCTAGGGTTGTATCCCAAAGAGATCATACAAGGGGGAAAGGACCCATATGTACAAAAATATTTATAGCAGCCCTTTTGGAGATGCCCATCAACTGGGGAATGGCTAAACAAATTGTGGTATGTGAATGTAATGGACTACCATTGTGCTATGAGAAATTAGGAGCAGATAGACTTCCTAAGAACCTGGAGGGGCTTATATGATCTGATGATGAGTGAAGGGAGCAGAACCAGGAGAACCTTGTACACAATCACAGACACGTTGCTTCTGTGATGACTAACTTGGATAGACTTGGCTCTTCTCAACAATGCAAGATTCGAAGACAGCTCCAAAAGGCTATCCACATCCAGAGGAAGAATTGTGGAGCCTGAATGCAGATTGAAGCAAACCATTGGCTCTCCTTTTTTACAATTTTCTTTTTGGTTTTTTCCATTTTCCTCCTGGTTCATTCCATTGGTCATAATTCTTCTCTACAACTTGATTATTGGAAAAGAAGTTTAATGTGAAGGTCTATGTAGAACCTCTATCAGATTCCATGCTGTCTGGGGGAGGGAGGGGGGGAGGGGGGAAGGGGGAGAAAATTTGGAGCTCAAAAACTTGGAAACTGAAAAAAATTAATTAATTAACAAAAAATAATTTAGTTATTTTAAAAAATACTGGAGTTCGCATGTTTGAAAGTTTCAGATTTTTCATTTTATAAAACTCTTTGGGGCAGCTAGGTGGCGCAGTGAGTATAGCACCATCAGACTGTGTGTGTGCACATGGGTGTGCATGTGTGTGCAGTGTGTGCATGCATGTGCGTGCACATGTGTGTGTAGTATGTGCAGTGTGTATGCATATGTGTGTGACTGTGTATGTGTTTGTGTGTGTGTCCATGTTGTGTGTCTGTGAGTGTGTATCTGTGTTGTGTCTGTGTGTGAGTGTGTGTCTCTGAGTGTGTGTCTGTGTGTGAGTGTCTGTGTCAGTGTCTGTGAGTGGGTGTCTGCGTGTCTCTGTGTGTCTCTGTGTGTGTGTGTCTGTGCGAGAGTGTCTCTGTGTGAGTGTGTAAGCATCTGTGTATGGGAGTGTGTATGTATGTGTGTGTGTGTGTGTGTTTGCAAACTTTAGAGCTGTTGGTGCTAGGTGTTGCTATCATGATGAGCCCCAGTTCGCACCACTGGGGAGTTGGAGCAGGGCAGAAAGATGGAATAAATGAGATGATTATTTTGTGACAATGACAAATTAAATGCTGGTGGTGGGGGTGGCGAAGCCCATGGAGAGGCAGCTTCGCCCAATGGACAGGGCTTGGTCTTGGAGCCAGAAAAACTTGAGCTTCCCTTCCCCCTGCCCCTGACATTTATCAACCCTGAGACCTTGGACAAGGCAGACCACATCTCTCAGCCTGTGTCCTTATCTGTTGAATGAAGAGGTGGAGCTCCATGGTCTTTAGCATCCCTTCCAGGACCAGATCTTTCATCTTCTAACATTATAGCTTGGAAGAGTGAGGCCTAGAGCCAATTTTTTTCCTCTCCAAATCCCAGAAGCCACCATCCCCTAAGCCAATCTCACTCAATCTTCTCTTTTCTACTTAGCACCAGGAATCCTTCTTGGATGATGGACTAAAGATTTGTATGGAGGAGGGGCTATGGGCTCTGGGTCCTCAAGCTTGCCAAAGAAAAGACAGGCCTGGATGATGCAATGTTCGCTCCATTGGATCTGAGCCTCTGGGGCCCTCCTGGACCACTTCAGGCCAATGGCTCACTCAGCATCACACCCAGGAATCTCTCCACATGTGCCACATTGCAGATCTTTTGGCCAGCAGCCCCTGGGAGCTCCAGCACAGCCTGTGCCCACTCAGGTATCAGAGTGGTTTCCAAGATGGCCCTGCCTGGAAGCGGGGACTGCAAACTGACTTGGGGCTGAGTTTCGATTCTAGGAGCAGATCCTGTTCCTGGGCTCCATCTGCTTCCCTGGGATCCCTGGGCAGGGACCTGGGGGTGGGGGGTGGGGTGGGGGGCGCCCAGGGTTGGCTGCTTTCACCAGGCACCACAGAACACCAGTTCACCATGGAACAGAATGATTCAAATCCCAGGTCTGGGCTCTGCTTTTGCTCCTGGCTCAAAGAAAGACTTCCTCGATGTTACCCAGGCACCTCCAATCTGTTTGAAAAGCTCATTGACTCCAACAGGAAGACTAGCTTTTGTTCAGCTGTGAACTCCCGGCTGTTTCCTATCATTATGGGGGAGGGTTCTGGCTCTCCCAGACTTACTCTTTTGTTTATTTGGCTTGGAGCAGGGAGACAGGGGGAGTTGTTTTCCGTTTTTTTTTTTGCCTGAGGCTGCTCGCTTGCATTTTGGGGGGAGTCTCTGCCCCTGGCCACCTCTTGGAAATCCTCCGAGTCTTCCACAAAGATGTCCATTCTTTGGGAGGAGCATCTTGGTCTCGAATCCCAATCCTGGGGCTTAGGCTTCCCATCTGATGGGCCTGAGTTACTCCAGTCCCATTTCTGGGAGGCAGCTGCTGACCTCACCCAGGTCTTTGGCTGGGTTCCTGCTCTAAGCTAATGATTGCTGAGAAGATGAAATAGAATTCTGGAAAAAATAACATTAAAATAAACAAGGCCAATTCTCTCCTTCCTAGAACAGACAGCTAGCTCTAGGATGAGCTCATGGGTCTAGAACTGGAAGGATAATGGTCCTGGAGCTGGGAAGGAGAATGAGGCCATCTAATACAAGCCTGTCATGAGGAAAGATGAGGAAACTCTGATCCAGAGAGAAGTGGAGGGACTTTGCCAAGGTCATGAGGGTTCTCAGCAGCAGCAGAACCCGGGCTTCACCTATGTCCTACAGCCTCCAAGTTCAGCACTCCTTTCCATATCAGAAGAGGGATTTGGAACTTGCAGTCCAGGAACATTTTAGGGAATATTTTATATAACTTTATCTCAATATCCTTGGTTTTCCTTTGAATCCTGTGTCTTTCATTTTGTGCTTTTAAATGCATGAGTATGAGGCAGGGTCCATAGACTTGAGCAGACTGCCCAAGGAGGTCACCACACATACAAGGGAAGAACCCCATGTTAGGTACTTGAAAGTGCGAGGTCCCAGGAGTCAGAAAACCCAGGTTCAAATCCTTCTGTGTAACTCCTGCTCAATATCACTAAACTTTTATTAAGTACCTCCCTATTCTTTGCCAGGCAGTATGCTAAACACTGGGGATACAGAGAAAGGTGAAAGACAGCCCTGGCCTCAAGGAGCTTAGTCTAATGAGGGAAACAGTTATGTATAAATAAGATACAGAAAGGATAAACTGGGGGTAATCAACAGAGGGAAGGGGCTCACATTAAGGTGACTTGGGAATGGCTTCCTGTATTGAATGATAAGTCATTATATCCATATATGTGTATATGTATATGTATACGTATATTATACACACACACACACACACACACACACACACACACATATATAATCCTCCATATTACAGCCCAAGCCCTGCACATCGTCTGCATGAACCTTCAGACTCTCCTGCTTGGAGATATTATAGGCCTAGAGCAAAGAATGACAAACCTCCAGACTCTCCCTCTTGGAGACGTGATAAGCCTTGAACAAAGGATAATAAATATTCTTGAGGTTAAACATTTGGAGAAACTGTCATTCTGGGGGTCTAGCCAGTTCCTAAGAGTAACATCTCACGAGACCCCATCGTAAGGGTTGGCTCTCCCTCCCTGGTGGGAAACATCTGAGACAGTTAGCAGGGAGCCTTCTTTGTTCAAAGCCCTATTTAAGTCTCTACGTGGGTGAGTCACATTGGAATCTCACCCATGGAGAGGACGCTCTGCCTGGGACCCTCCCACTTGGGGCCCTGATAAGCTGTACCCCAGGATTCCCCAGCTTGAAGAATTCAGGTGTAAGAATGCTCCCCCGAAATGGTGATGCTTTCTGTTGTTGTCTATATGTCTTTGTTGCTTTTTATTGTGTTAGTCGTGTTATTAGGAATTGTTAGTTATTACTGTTGTAAATCCAAAGTATTACTCCCTGTCCTTTAATAAAAACATTATTCTGTTGGGAGTGTGCCTTATTGCAGGTACGAATCTGGACCTAACTAAGCTTAATTGCACATGTATAAGGTAGAATTTTAGGGAGCCAAGAGATGTAAGGGAGGAGGAAAACCCTTCCAGACAGGGGGACAGTCAGAGGACATGTCCAGACTCTGGAGATGGACTGTCTTGAACAAAGAGAAACAGCAAGGATGCCAGTGTCACTGGGTCAAAGAGTGAGTCAGGTGTGAGAAGACTGGAAAAGGAGGAAGAGGCCAGGCTGTGACAGGCTCTGAATGTCAAGCAGGGAATTGTGTATTTGATGCTGGGAGTACTAGGAAGCACTTGGACTTTATTGAATAGGGGGGACATGACCAGATCTGCCCTTTGGAAAAATCCTTTTGGTGGCTCATTGGAGGATGGTCTAGAGTGGGAAGAGACTGAGGCAGGCACTGTGCCCCCCACCAGCAGCTATTGCCATGATCCGGGTGTGAGGGGAGGAGGGTCTCAGTGTCCTTGGAGAGAAGGGAGCTTAACCAGTGATGTGACCAGGAAAAATGAATAAGACTTGACAACAGAATGCATGTGGCGGGCCCACATGGAGCCCAGTTTATTAGCCTAGAAGGACAGAGGTGTCCTTAGCAGGAACAGGGAAATTAAGGAGAGAGGGTGGCTTGGGGAAAACAGAATGAGGTCACTTTGGGGCATGTTGAGTTCACAATGTCTATGGGACATCCAGTTGATAATGTCCAATAAGCAGTTGGAGATACAAGACTGGAGGAGTGTGGACATGCTAATTCATAAGAATGCCAGGTAACGTTTACATAGCTCCTATCATCTGCACAAGTACAAACACAATCTTGTTGGATCCTCACAACAACCTCGAGAGGTAGGGGCTAGCATTATTCCCATCTTACAGTTGAAGAAAATGAAGCAAAGAGAAGTTTGCTTAGACAAATGATTTGGTCAAGGTTACACAGCGAGTGAGTGTCTGAGGCTCCAGGATTTATCCCCTGCATCACAGGACTACCTCAAATGAAAAAAACAAAAGCTGATTGGAACCATGAGAGCTGGTGAGATCACTCAATGAAATTGTACAGAGGACAAAGAAAAGACAGCACAGGACGGAGCCCTGTGGGATACCTAGACAAAGATTTGGCAATGAAGCCTGAAAAGAAAGGGTCAGATATGTTGGAGGAGAGGTAAGCTAGGTCAGGGTCCCAAAACCTAGAGAAAATATGGTCCTGAGGAGAAAGGAGTGATCAGGCAGTGTTGGAGGCAGCAGAGACACAAAGCAGAATGAGGATGGGGAACAGACTAGTCAAGAACTCCATGGTAACTTTGGAGAGAAGAGTTTCAGGAGTATTTAGGGTTATGATGGAGTCCAAAGCCAGACTGTAGAGGGCTAAGAAGACAGTAAGAGGAAAAGAAGATGGTAGATGGCCACCTCAAGGAGAGGGGCCTGCCAAAGGGAGCAGAGCTAGGGGATGGCAGCTAGCAGGGATGGATGGATAGAATGAGGGATTCCTGAGGACGGAGGAGAGATGAAAAGACTGAAGAAAAATGAGAGGATGGGAATGGTGGAGGGGTGATCTGCTGGAGGAGATGAGATGGAGTGGATCATGGGCTCACTTGGACATGCAGAGCCTTCTCCTTGGCAAGGAGAAGGGGCAAAGGAAGAGAGAGGGGCAGGAGGCATCTGAGTGAGGGAGATGATGAAGGGAGAAGAGGGAGCTCACGGTGAATGGCCTGAATTATTTCTGTAAGATAGGAGGTGAGGTTCTCAGCTGAGAGAGTAGGGGAGCCATGGGAGGGTTAAGGAAGAGTGGTGAGTCAAGCAGGTAGGTGTAAAATATTGACAACAGCTCTCATTTGCATACCATTTAATGTGTGCCAGGCACTACACAATTAGGAGCCCATTAAGTCTGGAAATAGGTGCTATTATTTTCCCCATTTCAGAGATATAGAAGAGCAGTTAAATGACTTGCCCAGGGTCACACAGCTAGTGTCTGAGGCCACATTTGAACTCAGGTCCTCCTGACTTCATGCTTTGTGCATTATGGCGCCACCCAGCAGCACTGTCTGAAGGATTGCCTTGCCGTTGTGAGGGTCCAGTTAAGATTGTGTAGGTAGGTCCAGTCACCATGGTTCCATGATTTTCTCCAGCTTTGTTCAACAAAACATGAGTAGAGTGATCCTGGGCTGAGGCTTAGCAGGGCAAGATTGGTAAGAATAAGGAGTCAAAGGGCCTGAGGGAATGGCCATCTTTCTGTCCTCTGCAGACAGGGAGAGGCCCTTGGAAGTGGGAATTGGCCAGCACAGGAGAGGAGCCTTCAATGGAATGATTCCAGAATTCACCCTGGATGGCAGGAACATGCCTGCCTTAGGAAACCGTGTCATGGTGAAGCTGGAGGTAGTTGCTTAACACCTCTGAAAGGCAGTTCTAATATCTGAAAAATAATAATCCCCCCTGTGTGGTGACCTTGGGAGCACCTCTTAGGTAAGCAAACTCAGAGGGCTATATAAATACCAGTCACTAGTACAGCAGGGGCATCCTGGCATAGTGGATAGAAGACCAGCCCTGAGGTCACAGGTTCAAGCCCTGCCTCTGACACAATAGCAGTGAGACTCTGGGCTTCCACCTGCCTTCACAGGGAGCTCTCCAAGGCCCTGAGTCATCAAGCAGTCATTGCATTCATCTGCAGTGGTTTTACTTTGATGGGAGATCTGGTAACCCATGTGGGGCTTGTGTTCAAGGAGGCCCCTGAATGGCACTAAGGGAAGAGGCCCCTCCACGTGAAGCAGACAGCACATACCCTAGCCAACCTCAGCCAACTCTTCTGCCCTGCACCCTGGGTGTTCTGGGTCTGCTGTCTGTGCAGCGGCAGCAGCTGAGCTGGGAGCCTGGCAGCTACTTTGGGAAAGCAGGAGGGTGAGTCCGGCTGTCTCTTGTAACTATCAGCATTCTGAGTAAATGGAAGTCTACAGCTTTGGGCACAAGGATTGCCTTCAACTCTGTAATCTCAGACGCTTGCCCAGATTTCTCCAAGAACCAATTAGTTCTACTCCAGGAGAAAAGTTCCCAGCTATTAGAAGCAGAGACGGGCAGCCGGGAACTTCAAAAGATGTTTTCACATTAAAAATTTGTAACAATTCAATTATTTGATTCTATTACTTGCTAGGGAACAATGTAAATGCTAAACAACGGCAGAACTTTCTAGAGTTGAAAAGCCACAAGACCCAAACTCTTTAAGAAGTAATAGAGTCCGCATGGACTCAATAATTTTAATTTTTACAATAGATGCAAGTTACCCCAAAATCTTCAGTGGCCAATCTGGAAACTATAACGCAGTCCCAAAGGAGCTTTCAGGCAGATTTAGCCCGACCCTAGGAGGACATCACCTAGCCATGGTGCCCATTTGCTTGGCAGCATGGGGCAGTGCCAGCCTGAGAAAGGACTCATCCCATCTGGGCTGTGCCAGCGGCAGGGAGCTTCCGAGGGACTTGTCTGCCTCAGGTAATTATCCAGAAGCACCTTACTTTCTGGAAAGCCGGGGAATGATCCAACTGCATGGGATATTTGTGCTCATCCTATGAAGGGCTGATAGTAAAAGACGAATGCTATCAGCACCTTCTTCCCGAAAGTCTCTTTGTGTCATGGGGTGTGGTCCTGCAGCAACTCTCAGCCTCTTGGTCTCACAGACAGACGCCTTCTCAGGATAATGTTCTCAATGCCTCAAATATAGTACATGGGATTGCAAAGGAAACCAATTCTATTGAAATAAGGTTATTAAATTTTCAAATTTTTATTTACTTTATTTTCAATTTATGGAATAAAACAAGCATTCCCATAATGTAGTATAATTAAAAAAAGATGATTGCACATGAAACTGGAACCCCACCATGTACAACTTGCTATTCCTTTTAAACATATAAGGAAATTAGCATGTAAATTTCCTTTTTCCCTTCTCCCCTCCCCCACCCTAGAGGTGGCTCATGGACTTCAGATTAAAAATCTTTGTCCTAAGGGAACTTGGAATTGCTCTATTATCAAACCTATTTTAGGCCATCTTATTTTTTAATGTTTTTTTTTCCTACTAAATAGCCACCATTCTACTAAAAGCATTTAGCATGTGCAATTTTAAATTTTGTCCTCAAAAAATAATTGTTAATTTTGAATAATAAATATATAAACAAAACAATCATAAACACGTGACAGAGATACTACATAACATATTACAAGGTTTGCAAATAGCATGTATCTATCTGGCGATACACATTGTAAACGTAGACATTCTATATTTATTCATAAATGTTACAGAAATAGCACTGTTTTAAAAAACCCTTCAGAGTATTAAAAACATGAATGAGAAAGGAATAATTGTAATTAGTTATTTTTAACAGGTGATACGGTAGATAATAGGCCTGGATTTGAATCAGGAAGACCAGAGTTCAAATTTGGCTTCAGACACTTACTAGCTGGGTGATGTTTCAGGCCATCTTAAAGACTTTCTGGGAGCACCAGAGTTGAAGTGATTTGTACAGGGTCACTTTACCATGGGAGGGTAGAAACAGTGCTCATATCCACACTTTTCTGACTCTGAGCTTGGCTCTCTAACTTTCAGGCTGTCCTGCCTCTCTTGGCTCACTGCTCTCAAAGCCTGTGAAGTGCATGGTATTTGCCAATCTGCCTTGGTAGAGGGCATTCCCCCCAGGCATTTCCTTATACCAATACCAGCCACAAAACTTCAGGGCATGGGGTCTAGCTGAGCTTGCTGTAGTCACAGAAGGTCCTCACTGTATACCCTATTCTACATCCTTATTATGATGGTGCGAGTTGACCATCATGGGCTCCACCACTGGAACTTCAACTCTAGTTGGATCTGTCAATCCGGAAGGCCTTTGAGGACAAGCCCAATGATGGGCCATCCCCTGAGAAATCCTCAGGCTGGGACTGGAGACATTCATCAGGACTAGACTGGCCATGCTGAAGGTGAGTGGGGGTTGTGATCTATATTGTTGCAGGTAGTGTTCACTACAACAAAACAATCATGGATTCTTTGGAGAACTGGAGCCACTATAGAATTTACTCATGCGATGGAGAAGCGTGGGCTTTTTTTTTTTAACAGAATCACACAATCAGATGAGTGCATTGGGGCAATTCACCCAACTGTGATGGGTACAATGGACTGAAGTGCAGAGAAACCAGAGACCAGAGGCAAGATGTGGGAATGCTATGGCCTGGGGAAAAGGGAGTGAGGCTTGGAATTAGAGGAGTGCTCTTAGAAATGGAAATGAGGCAGCATTTACCGTGCTAAAGTGGAATTCATTAGCAGGATTTGGTGATTGGATGATGTTTAAACAGAGATGACTGGAATCCTGGTGATACTATGAATGGAAATGAGGAAGTCAGGAGAAGAAGGATTTGTGAAGAGGAGAGGATGGCTTCACTTTGGAATGCAACATGTCTGAGGGGCTGACATTAGGCTGCAAGCCCCCTGAGACCTGGAACTGTCTTTTTGCCTCCCTTTGTGACCCCAGCTCTCAATACAATGTCTAACTCATTTGTTGTGTGGTAGTGTCCAACTCTCCATGACCCCTTTTGGGGTTTTCTTAGCAGACGCAGGAGTGCTTTGCCATTTCCTTCTCCAGGTCATTATACAGATGAGGAAACTGAGGCAAACAAGGTTCAGTGACTTGCCCAGGGTCACAGAGGCCAGATTTGAAATCAAGAAGATGAGTCTTCCTGACTCCAGGTCAGGCACTCTATTCACTGTGCCACCCACCTGTTCTGTACCTAGCACATAATAGGTGCTTAATAATTGCTTATTAGCTGACTGACCAGTGGGAGGCCCACATGGAGGTGCCCAGTAGGAAGTTGGAAATGTATATCTGGAGGCAACTGGAGATGATATAGCAGATAGAGAGGCAGACTCGGAGTCGAGAAGGCCTGAGTTCAAATCTTGCTTCAGAGAGTTAGCAGCTCTGTGATGCTGGGCAATGTACTTTATGTTTCTGTGCTTCCATGTCCTCCTCCATAAAATGAGAAGGATTTGATTTGTCCCCTATAGCTCTAAATCTATGATTCTCTGATGTTAGAAAAGTTATAAAAAGTTGGAATAGCTACCAGAGAGCCAACAGCTCAGTGGTAGGGAGCTTGCAGCCTTGAGGCCACATGTGGCCTTCTAGGTCCTTAGGTGGGGCCTTTGGACTGAGTCCAAATTTTACAGAACAAATCCTTTTGTGAAGGGGATTTGTTCTGTGAAGTCTGGATTCAGTCACAGGACTGCCCTTGAGGACCTAGAGGGCCACACATGGCACTGAGGCCACAGATTGCCCACCCCTGGATGTTATGGTAGAAGCAAGGGTGGGGACGTTATGTCCCACAGAGAATTTACAGGAAGAAGAGAGCCAGGAACATGGGAATGTGGTGGTCTGGCTGGTGGAGAGAGAGGAGCTGCTGAAGGCTATTACAAGAATCAAAATCTCTGGGGAGATCTTCACCCCTTCCTCCCCCTTCCCCCAGTCTTCTTTCCTCCCCTTCAGTTCAAACCCATTTTGGTCATACAAGGTCACAGGAAGCGACAGAGGAGACAGTGAACAAGCATCTAAGCACCTACTGTGCACCAGGCACTGTTCTAGTTTCTGAAGATACAGAGACCCAAATGGAGGAATCATTGGACCCAAAGATTGCGCAACCCAGAGGCAGAATCTGATACACTTACAAGTGGCCATAACACAAGGTACAACATATTGAGTGAGTAGGTGAGGCCGAGAGAACTGTGAAAGAGATGTGAGAACGGCATTAGGACACAGTCTTCATAGAGGGGCAGGCAATTGACCAAGGACTGCAGAGACTTAACATTTGTCACCACGGGGCAAATAGGACAAAAATCTGAATCAGCCCCCAGCTACTGAGCTCCAAGCATTTCTACATCTAGGATGGATTTCACATACAAAGCAACACTTGTCTGAGGCCATTTGGAGCAGACCCTGATAGGGGCTTTCCCAGGGAGAGACAGAGACAAAGAGACAGGCGCAGAGACATTTGTGATCCCTGGGTACTTCTCTGCTGTCTATTGAAGAGGAATGATTTTGTTTTCTCTGATGGCTCAAGTAAGGAGAAAGCCAGAAGAACATGTCTAGATTTGGTATGTAAAAGAGATTTGTCTGTTACCTTTCCCGTTAGAGTACAGACTCCTTGAGGCCAGGGGCCACTTGGAGTTTGTTTGTTTTTCTTTGACTCTTTGGCACTTGGCACAGTGCCTGGCACACAGTAAGTACATACTTAATAAAGGTTTGTAGACTGACTGAGTGATTGCCAAAGACCAGTAGACAGTAGAGATCCTAACAGATGAGACTTTGTTTTCTCTAATAAGAAGAACATGGAAAGTGAAGATGCACCCACAGAAAAGAGAGGAAGGAAAAAGGGGCAGCTCCTGACTTCCTCCGTCAGCCAGTGAGGACTAGAATCAGCCTCTTACTGTGGCCATAGGGGTGGGGGTTCTAGATTTAAAACTTGCCTCCATCCCAGGGAGGATTCTGTGCCTTTGTATTTCCAAACAGATTCTAGATAGAGGAAAAAAAATCAAGATTGACCCCAAATAGTTAGGCTCAGCCTACCTCCACTTTGTAGCAATTAACCAGCTCATGTTTCTGAATGATTCACCAACAAATAGATGGCTGCTCTTGACGGTTTGCTCTATGGTTCTCCCCAGCTCTAAACCCCAGTGACTATAATTTGTCTATTCACCACCTGATGGCTTCATTTTCATTAAAAGCTTTTTTTTGGGGGGTGGTGTGTTGGCAACCAAAAATGGGCTCCTTAGCACTTAGTCAACAAGTGGCCTTGACTAGTTTGGCTTTTTCTCCTGAACTGAATGCTGTTTGTATGTTGGACTGGAGTAAGCTTGTCGGCCCCTTCACCTTGCTTCCCTTGCTTAAGCTGATGGAAAGAACCTGTGCTTTCCTGGTCAACCCCTTCACCTTGCTTAAGCAGATTGAAAGAACCTGTGCTTTCCCCGGCATACCTTACACCCCCGCAGAAGCTGGATGGTTAAAAGCAGCTCCCGTTGGAGCCAGAGGCTGCTACAGCCGCAGCCGCAGCCGCAGCCGCAGCAGGAGCTGCCAGTAGCAGAGCTGACCTACGGGAGGATGCTGAACAAGGACTTGAGGCCAGTGGGTAATCTTTTTACCATAGAGGGGAAGCATGTATATGATTTTGCTGTACACCATCATGCTTCTCTGTGGCCTCCTGGTTACTCTTTCAAGGCGTACTTATTGGGCCTGGAAGCTTTTGATCAATATATCAAAATGGGGTTGCTGGTTCATGGGTTGGTTACTGTGGAGCCTAAATATATGTTTTGATTCTTCTGCCTTCTACTTTGAGAGTTTCTTATATCCGGTGGTTCCGAACCTTTCAGACATGTTTATGATCCTCTTTGAGATTATAAACTCTGCCTTCCTGATACAGGTGGGAGCAATGAAGGGGCTCTGGGTCTGGGATCCCACTGGAGCTAGGTCAGCAGTTCTTTGATCTGAGGACCCCTTTACATCTCAAAAATTAAGGAGCTGCCCCTAAGAGCTTTGGGGTAATACCTACTTACCATATTAGAAATGGAACATCTTAGTATTATTATGAAAATAGTTTTGCCCTCTCTCCCCCAAAATGTCTTAGGGGTCTCTAGGGTTCCCCTGACCATCTTTCGAGACACTCTGGTAGGAAACTCATGATGAGAAAATGCCCTCTGCCAACGTTAAACTGCATCTGCTCTGAAACTGAGCCTGGGAGAGGTTGCCCAGGGCATGAAAGGTTTAGTGCCCAGCCCAGGGCCAGAGCCTATATGTGCCAGAGGTGGGATTTGAGGTCTGGCCTTTCTGGCTCGACTCTGGCTCCCCTATCACTTGTCTAAGCTGCCTCAATTAGCAATCAAAATGGCATTTAGGGAGCTTGGTAAAGTGGCAAAACATACTGGTGTTGACTTTTTGGTGCAATGGTGAGTTGGGGAAGGGAGTTAAAAACACCTTTAAAACAACCCCACAGGGAGAAATAAAATGGTAACACAGGAACAGGCTGCTTCTTTGTCTGACCCCGAGTGGACATCAGCCAAAGGGAGGACTGGAACCATGGCACCTCCACAGAAGCAGAATTGCAAAGGTGAGGGAATGTTCAGATCCCTCGGGACTCCGCATAGAGATACCCAAAATCCCCTTTCTGAGAGAAAAAGTTCATTCACTCAGGATTGATCTCAGGCAACTAGTCTGTCCTCATTAAATTAGGTGAAGAATTGTATCTCCACTTCATCAGGCACATATAGACCCAATTCCTCTGTGGATCCTGGGGTAACAAATGAGAAAAACAGAGTTATAATGGTGCTTCTGAAATGCCAAGCAGAGTTAGACCTGTCACTTCCTCTCCCTGTTAAAAGGGAAATTGGGGATAGTGACCCCAACACCCTCATGGTGTGGCAGAGCCTGGAATGATTCATTTAAGCGACTTGCCCAGCAGCCAGACGGCCGGGCCTGGAACATATGTGCATTTAATAAATATTTATGGATGATGTTGAAGGCTCTTAAAATAATGTGCAGAATAACAATAAGCATGGGCTTGGGCCAAGATCCTCTCTTCCTGGCTCCCTGGCTCTGGGTGTGGCCCAAAGTGAATGATCATCACGTGGGGGCCTTTAAATATAAAGTTAAAAATGGAATTCACCAGCATCTGCTCCACTGGTGCTTAATCAGAACCCTTGACTCAGGTTCAGAAGGAATCCTCCTCCCTGCCCATGCAGCTTGCTGTGCTACAAAAAGGAGTTTGATCTCAAAGCAACACTGCTGAGCAGTTGATCCAACCTGAATGAAGCCAGAGAGAGGGGGAAAGGGCTCTGCTTAATTTAAGAGCCATCATGAAAGAAAGGAAAAAGAAAATCCAAACCAGCCAGTGCATTGACTATTCCTGACCAATCACAGTTTTGTGGCCCCATAGTCCCATGGCCACGTAATGAAGGGAACATTTCTCTGGTGCTACTTGGGGATACACTCTGGACCTGTGCTGATTGGTGACCCACATGGCCCACACTTAGCTGGACTCCCCTCCCCTCCTCTTCCCTTCCCTCCCTCCCTCTCTCCCTTCCTTCCTTCCTTCCTTCCTTCCTTCCTTCCATTTATTTCTTCCATCTATTTGTTTATTTAGTTGCTAATTAAGAAGCCTCAATACCCCTTATTAAAAAGTAAATCTGAATAAATAAAATTAAAAGTCATTGAACTGGGATAGTCATGGGGCAGAGATGGTTGAATGAAGAAAATATCCAATCCACATTCTTAGGCACTTTTCACCCATTTTTTTTCATCTACAATTCATCATGTTAACATCAGCCTTTCTAATTTAGTGGCCATATAGAAATGCTTTAGCTGGGAAAGTGGGGAAAATGAAAGAGTGTAAATCACCCTGGTTGGTTCTCTTAGACCACAAGGCAACCCAGGAGGGCTCCATCTGTAAGGCTGGAGCTCAGGGTCCTGAGAGACAAACAGATTGACAATTCATCAGAAGCTATCCTGGAGCTCCTATCCCAGAGATTGGGGAAGAGAATCTTCTAAAAAAAGAAAGGAAGGAAGGAGGGAAGGAAGGAGGGAAGAAGGGAGGGAGGGAGGAAGGAAAGAAGGAAGAAGGAAGGAAGGAAGGAAGGAAGAAAAAAGGAAAGAAGGAAGGAAGGAAAGAAGGAAGGAAGGAAGAAGGGAGGGAGGGAGGAAGGAAAAAGAAGGAAGGAAGGAAGGAAAGAAGGAAGGAAGGAAGAAGGGAGGGAGGGAGGAAGGAAAAAGAAGGAAGGAAAGAAGATCAGAAACCTTTCTAAGCCGCTGAAGGCCTCAGGATGAACATGCTGAACATCTCAGAAGAGCTGCTTTGTCTCTGCTACTTCCATCCTTGAGCTCTGGCATGTGACTCCTCAGGTTCCTTTCTTGATGCATTACGTACATCTATGCGTCTTTGGCCTCCTCCTCTTCCTAATTGAAATGGATTCTCCCAACTTGAATAGAGAAGACTGGGCTGGTATAGGTAATTCTTATCAATAACAAGTTTAACAACTTTAAATAAATGAATTAAAAAAGCATTTATTAAGCACCTCCTATGTGCCATGTACTATATAAAGTAAGGAGCACACAATTGCCCCAAAGAAAGCATCTCTTACCCCCAGGAGCCCACATCCTCGGGAGGACACAGCTTCTATGGGGCTGTTTAGTTGCAAGGAAAGAGGAATCCATCTGACTCAAACTCCAGAACAACCCTGGCACAATGGAATGAGTGTCGGCTCTAGAGTCAACAGACCTGGGTTCAAATTCTGGCTCTGCTACTTACTAACCATGTGACATTGGCAAATCCTTAAACCTCTCTAGGCCTCATTTATAGAAATAGATGTATGTGTGTATTTATCTACGTATACACATATATAGGGCAGCTGGATGGCACCGTGGATAGAGGGCCGGGCCTGAATGAGTTCAAATCCAGTCTCAGACACTTCCTAGCTGCGTGACCCTGGGCAAGTCACTTAACCTTGTTGGCCTCAGTTTCCTCATCTGTAAAATGAGCTGGAGAAGGAAACGGCCAACTGCTCCAGTGTCTTTGCCAAGTAAACCCCAAATGAGGACCCAAAGATTCAGACACAAGTAACAAAGGACCGAACAGTAAAACTATGCATATGTGCATCACTATTGTTTTCCCCATCGCTAAAAAGAGAGGATTGAAATATATGATCTCTAAGATTGCAGATGAAAATCTATGTTCTTGGAAGCCCGTGGGGTTGTTTATTGATCGTGTCCAGCCCGTTTAATAGACGGGGAAAGAGGCTCACAGAGGACAAGTGAGTTGCTGTGGTCCCGCAGTTAGGGAGCACCATTGCTTCCTGACTCCTCAGCCCACTGCCCCTCAGTGCTGTAGTCTAAATTTAAGGTAAGCAAAGATTGCGGGACCTGGTTGGGCCTCCTTCTCCCAGGACAAAACTACCCAGGGGAAGGGGAAGGCAGTGAATCCTACTGAGAAGGGTCCTTCCATCCACATCACCGCTGCTAGCTGTCACTGGTGGGGCAGCAAGGGATGTGTTCCAGGCAGATCCAACCACCATTTCCCCTTAGTCCACTGTGGAGACAGCCTGGGAGCTCAGCAGCCCTCGAAATGGCTCGGCCCTAGAGACTGGTGGTCCTGCCTTCACCATTAAGAGAAGCAGCCCTCCTGGAGAAGGGCTCTCTTCATCATCATCACCACCAGCTGCCAACTAACTGTTGCTGAGCACTGGTAATAGCAGTGCCTCCTTCCTCTCCCACACCACCAACCCTTCCCCTAGTCCATCCCCTGCAACTGGCATCCAGGGGACCCAGCCTGTGGGTATGATATGTGGCACCTGTCTCTGCAGGGGCTATGGCCACAGTCACCCCAAACCCAGAAGATTCGTCACCACCCAAGTCTTTGGCGTTGTCAAATGTTTCAATACCAGAAAGAGATGCTGTCTCATTAGCAGAAATAACACGAAAGAAGACAGATTATTATCAATTTTGCTGATTTGCTCTAAGGACCAGGGGGCTTTTCCACCGGACATGCAGCTCAAGCCTCCCTTTTGTACCATCTCCCCCTATTAGAATGTGAGGTTCCCGAGAGCAGATTTGCCTTACTTTTCTGTCTCCCTTGCCCTCAGCACCACATTTTGACCATAGTAAGCAGACAATAAATAATCATTCATTCATTTACTGCTAAGGAATACGGAGTGTGTCCTTTTACAGACAAGATGAAACTTCCCCCCGGTTCTTCACTAGGAATCTGCCTTTTCAAAGTTCAGTTGCTGCTATTTTTTCTAAATACACTTTTTTACTACATTTGAAAGCAGTCTCAGAAGTGAGCCTCCATGTGAATGCAATTGATGGGAGTTCACATTTCCTTTAGACATGATTGTGAGCAAAACACATGTTTTTCCATCTAAGCTGGAGATGGAAAATTGTGCATTACATTTCAGGCTCATGATGCCACAGCTGAAAATAAATGTTTTGTTTTGTTTTTTTTGCACACACATTTCATTTTTGTCTCTGTATTCCCCGGTGTCTAGAATAGTGTCTGGCACTGAGTAGGGGCTTAAGGTATGTTTGTTGATTGATTTTCATGCTTGCTACACCCACTGGACCTGACATTCCCAATGTCTTCAGCACCTGGAAGTTTTGGGCTCTTGGAGACGTTTCCCCTAACTTTTCAATGGCCCCAAGAGAATGATAATTTACTTTTACTAGTGAAAGGTAAGTAACACAATGGCCCATTACTTCTACTTTCCAGGCCTCAGAGGAAGGAATACACACCTTTTGTTTGGGCTCTTTTCAATCTTTGTTAGGTAAGACGGCACCTATTAGAATTTCAATTGTTATTTTTAGTTATTTTATTCCGACCTTACAGAACACCCCATCCTCCTACAGACTGGAACCTAAGAAGAGGGCACTACATGTAACTGCAGATCTCATCCATGTGTATCTTGCTTTCCTTTCCAGGTACATAAGAAATGAAGCCTTTAGCTTTAAAAGCTGTCTTGCTTGTCTGTGCTATTTTCTGACCTTGTTTCTGCATTAAGAAAAAAGATGCCTCAATTATCCTTCCTTCATTTATTCTTTCCTTCCTTCCTTCCTGCCTCTCTCTCTCTCTCTCTCTCCTTTTTTCTTTCTTTCTTTCTTTCTTTCTTTCTTTCTTTCTTTCTTTCTTTCTTTCTTTCTTTCTTTCTTTCTTTCTTTTCTTCCTTCCTTCCTTCCTTCCTTCTTCCTTCCTTCCTTCCTTCCTTCCTTCCTTCCTTCCTTCCTTCCTTCCTTCCTTCCTTCCTTCCTTCCTTCCTTCCTTCCTTCCTTCCTTCTTTCTTCCTTTCTTCCTTCCTTTCTTCCTTCCTTCCTTCCTTCCTTCCTTCCTTCCTTCCTTCCTTCCTTCCTTCCTTCCTTCCTTCCTTTTTTTCTTTCTCCTATTTCTACCTCCATTTGCCCTCCAATCCCCAAACCCCTTGGAGAAAAAAAAACAAAACTAAAAAGCCCTTCTAACAAATGTACAGTCAAGTAAAGTAAAATCCCCCATTGGCCACACCTGAACACATACACCTCATTCTGCATTTTAAGTGCCACCCTCTCCTCCAAGAGGCAGGAAGCATTCTTCAGAAACAATCTGCTAGAATTGTAGCTGGTCAATCCATTGGTCAGACAAGTCTTTCAATGCTGTTTGTCTTTGCAATATTGTTATTGTATAAATTCTTCTTTTCTTTAGACTTACTTCCCTCTGCATCAGTTAATATAGATTTTCCCAGGTTTCTCTGAAACCATCTCATTTCTCTCATGCCACAGTAGTCCCCCTTTGCCTTCCTTTGCCATAATTGGCTTAGCCATTCCATTCAATGGCCATTGCCTTCACTTCTGATTCTTTGCTAGTACAAGAAGAGATGCTCAAAATCAGTCATGTCCAACTCAAATAGAAATGAGGTCCACTCATTTCCATGCATAAGAGTCCTTCCTATTGTTGTTGACAGGCATAGATTGACTTAGAAAACAATATATTACCATTTTCTATGTTCTATCATAGGACAGTTAGGTGGTGTAGATAGAATACTGGGACCAGAGTCAGGAAGTCAGGAAGACTCATCTTCATGAATTCAAATCTGGCCTCAGACACTTACTAGCTGTGTGACCTTGGGCAAGTCACTTAACCCTGTTTGCCTCAGTTTCTTCACCTGTACAATGAACTTGAGAAGGAAATGGCAAACTAATCCAGTACTTTTGCCAAGAAAATCCCAAATGGGTCACAAAGATTTGGACATGACCAAAATTACTAAACAACAAAAACAAATGTTCTATTATATTTTTACTTCTTTTGCTGAATATTTCCAAATTCTAGTTTAATCCTCCCCCTAATTGGGAGTGTGGCTGGGCTTCCTGTTTCCCACTTTTGTTGTAAATGTTTTTGTACATATTGGAGCTTTTTCTCTTTCTTGGCACCATATGAATGTTAATGATTAACAGCATTTATGCAAGTACTCGAAAGCTTCCAAACACTAATCTTCTCTCATGTTGTCCCTCAACAGCTGTGGGAGGTATGTTATCTCTCTCATTTCACAGATGAAGAATCTGAGGCGGTTAGATGGTAAGGGACTTAGCCAGGGTCATACAGTAAGTTTCTAAGGCAGCGTTTGAACTAAAGTCTACCTGGCTCCAAGTCCAGGGCTCTACCCATTGAACCATCTAGCTGCCTATAGAGATAAAGAAGCACAAGGAACAGTCAAAAGATGTAGGTAATTTAAACACATACATATGCATACATACATATATACATATATTTAATTTATTTGAAACTCTTCAATTTTTTTAAATTTAAAAAGCTACAAGAGATAAACTGAGTTAAAACCTGTATGCATTTAAATGTTTACATTATTTTAAAGTATTTAAATTTAGATTTTAAAATATTTGTTGGAAGTAACTGTAGTTGTATCATCTGAACCCAGGTTCCATCTGAAGTAAATCCTAGAGCACCGGTGATTTCAGGTGCCTCTTCTGTAGTAAAGAGGGTCCTGGCTTTAGAGGCAGGAGACCAGAACTCAAACCCCTACCCCAACATTCACTAGACATGTGAGGCTGGGTGAATCATTTCACTTTTCTGCCTCTGTTTCTTCATCTGTAAATGTGGATGACAATTCTTTTGTTACCTTTCTTACCTGGTTGTGAGGGAAATCTTGAGGTAATATTATATATATATATATATATATATATATATATATATATATATATATATATATATATATATATATATATATGTAATGAGTTATTACTATTTTTTACTATTTTTAATCAAAATTATTCATACCATCCAAAGTGAACTAATTCCTTTACCGCCCCCCCCCACACCCAGCTCTCAACTCCCCATCTTGTCCTTGGTTGAGACAGAGTTGGCTGCTTTGACAATGATCCATTTGACTTTCCACTATGTAGAACCAAGCTGGGGAAACAGATTGTGTTGGAAAACTTCAGGATGCCTTTTAATGGCCTCAGGTTGCTCCGTGGCCTGAAGGCTTATCTTCTAAACAATATTCTTCTAAAGATAGAGTTAGGGTTACAAGGAGAGGCATCACCACTGAAGTGAACAGAGAGCCAGCCTAAGAAGGAGGAAGACACAGATTTTTCTTCCACCTCTGACATACCCTGCCTCCATGATTCCAAGCAAGTCGCCTGATCTCTCAGTGCCCTTGGGAAGGTCTCCAAGATCTAAAGTGGCAATAAAGGTGTCACTTTCAATTTGCAATGGAAGTATCCTCATCAGGAGTTTCTCCACCCACTACAATTATGGATCTCAATAAAAACCAACTCTTTCAGTATTACTGTATGACTGTGTCATGGAAGAATGAATGAAAGGGTGGATGGGTGGATGGAAAAAGCATTTACTAAGTGTTTATTGTGTACAAAGCACTGTGCTAAGCATGAAGGACATATATAGAAGAGGAAGATAAATCTCTGCCTTTGTGGAGCTCCTGTTCTAAGAAGAGAGGGAACACACATGGAAGGTTTGATTGTAAGTTAGATGGAAAGGTGAAGAGCAATATTATTGCTTGATCGAAGTGTTCCATAGTCCTTAGATATAGCAACAAAGCAGATGGTCCTATAGCTTCTTTAATGCCATTTCCACTGAGAAAGTAAGATCAGTTTCAATGTTGAGCCACTGGGCATAGCCAAGGGCTTTAGAGGCAAGAACGTGCCTTTTGGAGTCACCAGTAGCTGTGGCCGTAGTGCCTGGAGGAATCATGAAGTCCAGCTTCATCTCCACAGGACTTGTTTCCCAGGATGAGGATCTCTGGAGAAGTAAAGGTGAGAAGGA
The DNA here is from genome assembly GCF_011100635.1 of Trichosurus vulpecula. Taxonomy (NCBI): domain Eukaryota; kingdom Metazoa; phylum Chordata; class Mammalia; order Diprotodontia; family Phalangeridae; genus Trichosurus; species Trichosurus vulpecula. The sequence continues at coordinate 3,558,474 of NC_050576.1, read as the reverse complement.
TGGGGAATCAGGAAGTGACGGTGATGTAAGAAAATGAAAACATCAATGAGATGAAAAAGGACCAAAATAAGGGTGAGTGCTATGCATAGCCCCCATGGGAGGGGCATAGGCTACAACTTATTCCAGGGAAAACAGCCCAGGAGAAGGGGCAGAAGGGATTTCATCAAAGGAATGAATGACTAGTAGAAGAAGGAGCCTGGTCATGTAGAAAGAGGAGCGATAACTAATGGATAGGGCACATTGGTGCCCAAATAATGTTAAGAGAGCTAGAGGAAGAATGGATGAATGGGGAAAAGGAATGAGACTCCTTTAAGCACGTGGAAGACAAGCTCTGTGTTAAGCACAGGGAATACATAAACAAGCCAAGCAGCTAGCCCATGCCCTTGAGGATATTACATACTAATGGGGGAGGAGAACATTTAAAAGAGGGAACAGATGTGGAAAGTGAAGCAAGGAATGGTTGGAGAGCATGAGTGATGTGTTTTGGCTTAGGGAAGGTTTGGAAGTCCATAGCGGTCCAGAGACCAGCCAAATAAGGCTGATGTCGGGACTGCACAGGCTATTATCCAAGTTCAGATTGGAGGAGGAGAAGGCCAATACACAGGCAGCAGGGCTTGCAAATGATTAGCAAGTGTATTATGGGCCAAGAATTGGGACCCGGAAAAAGTTGAGTTGCCTAGGATGAGAACATATGGATGGGTTGTGATCTGTGCCGTTGAAGGGAATATCAATACTCATGCAGAAGAGGGGCAATACTTGTTCTTCCAGCACTTAGCACAGTGCCTGACACATGATAGCTGCTTAACTGATGTTTTTTGATTGTTCGAATGGCCCCCAGAGCAGAGTTAGGGGCAATAGCAGACGCTTCACAGAGGCAGATTGAGATTTGATGTCAGGAAAAACCTTTGGTACAATGAGGTATCCAAAGCTGACTGGTGAGGAAGTGGGATGTCCTTCTTTAGATGTCTTTAAACAAAATCCTAATGACCACTTGTCAAAGACATTCTAGAAATGGGTGTCATCTGGATAAGGGTTAGCCTAGGTCAACCTCTGGTTCGTTCCCAACATGAGATTATCTTATGAGATTACAGAACCGTCAAAGTCTCAAGGTATACGAATTTGATCTCTGGGTGTGGCTTCCTATCTCAGCTATTAAAATTGCCAAGGAAAAAAATTGTAGAAAGAACCCTGGTCCTATGTAGCTTAAGGGATGATTCTTAAAAAAAATATATAATCAATAACCCATACGTGCGCGGGCGTGCACACACACACACACACACACACACACACACACACACATACACATACAAAGGCTTGCTTCCCTAGAGAGATCAGCTCAGTAACAGCTGATAATCAAACTCAGGCAGGGCTCAGAAAGCTTTGAACTCTGGAAATGAAACCCAACAAGGAAAGAGCTGTTGACTCAAGTGTGATTCTCCCAACCTCTGTCTCTGAGGGCAAGTTGGCGTAAAGAATTTCTTTAAAGTGCTAAATGGCAGAACCTGATTCTCAACCTGGGAAATGGTGCTAGGGAGGAGTTCTGGCGGCAGCTTGCATGCTGTGGGATTAAGAAGCTTGGGCTTTCCGTGCCAAGAAAATAAACAGAACAAAAGCAAAAACAGAGGAGCTGGAACTCTTCCATTCCCTCCTAAGGTTGTCACCCAGACTTTGGGTCCAAATAAAGGTCTGTTCAGTGAAAGGCACTAAAATCTTCTGAAATCTTGTGTCAACCAAATCAAACAGTTATAAGTGTCCTGGAATATGGTGCAGTACCAACAGTGAGTGACCTGGTCTTGGATTTTGGGGGTCATCTCCAAAGAGAGGCTCTCTGTGTTAGTTTATGTCAACAGATTGACACTGAGGACATCACTGACAAAATAACCCTTTCTTTATAAGGGATATTGCATAGAAAATGGCCCTCAGCTCCACATCTACCATGGACATGTGGATGGGTGATGATGAAGGATCATGGGTTCATAGACAACAGGTTGGAAGAGACTATTGGAGCCCATCAGTGCATTCTCCTCTGTACTAAGGACCTCCTGGAAGAACCAGTAGCAGGAACACAAATTCTTAACTCAATGGAAAAAGCATCATTGTTATCTTACTTAGTGCTGACATGACCGGAGAAAGGTTACAGCATCCCAGAATGTTAGATGTGGAAGAGACTCACCATCCTCTAGCCTGAGTCATGAATCTATGATACAACATGCCTGACAAGTGGCCAACCAACCTTTGCAGGAATACATCCAATGCCCGAATGGAGACAGAAGTCATGATCCCTGGAGGTAGACTCATTCACCATTGCAGAGAATAACTGCTAAGACTTTTATTTTCCCTCTGACTTCAAGCCTAAATTGTCAACTCATTGTTTTCACTGTTCAAGATCAAAGAGAACAAGCCTCATTCTTGTTCTATGAGATAAGCCTTCAAATACTTGTGTAAACCTCTGATGGCTTCCATTCATCTTCTCTTCTCAAGGCATCATCCCTAGTTGTTCCAGTTATCCTTCATATGGCAGTACTTCAAGGCTCTTCACCATCATGGCTGCCTTCCTCTGGAGAAGCTAAAGATCCTCCATCTTTCTAATGTCTCTCACAAAGACATTGTGCTCAATACTCAGATGTGGTCTGGCCAGAATAGAAGAGGCAGGATTGTGGCCTCCTTGTTGCAGGAAGCGACAACTCTCTTAAAGCAGGCCAAGCTTTCTTGGCTGCCATATTTCACTGCTGACTCATGGGAGTCATCACATTTAAGTGAGATGGAGTGTTACTGAATGATTCAGAAATTTTTTCCTAAGGTGTTTTTCTCATATGCTCCTTAACATGTTTAGGGAAGAGGAAACAATACCTATGACCTAGGGATAATGATTTTGCAAGAAGAATTCTATATAGTTCTGGTTTAGGGCATGACCTTGTCATGGTGGCATTGATATGGAACCATTCGCATGGATACTGTGGGGCTTTACAGAGCATGCACTCACATAGCAACAATAGCTAACATTTATGCAGTGCCTACCATGCACCAGGCACTCTGTTAAGCACATTACAAATATTAGCTCATTGAATCCTCATAACAACTCCAGGAGGTAAGTATTATCAGACAAGGAGATTTTACAGACAAGGAAATTGAGGCAGACAGAAGTTAAGTAACTTGCCTAGGGTTACACAACTAGTGAGTGTCTGAGGCTGGATTTCAACTCAGGTCTTCCAGACTCCAGGCTCAGTGTTCTATGCACTGCAGCACCACCTGGCTGTGTTTCCTGGTCCTGAAGGAGCTGGTATTCTCAACCTCCCTACAAGGTTGAGTCTATGTCTCCTATTCAGGCACCAAAAGGAGGAGGGCTGGAGGAAGGTGCACAAAATAGCAACAAGCAGTTATTGCTTCCTTCTGCAATCTAGTTTTTACAGATGTTCTATAGCCAATGGAATGACCTTTTAGTCAAATAAATACCACATCTGCACTGGCTCAGGGATTGAGAGGCCACAGAATTTGGCTGTCCTAGAGAAAAATTACAGAGAATCAAGTTCAGGCATATGAAGCATAAATCTGCAGTGTTGCAAAAACAAGCCATCCATTTTTATGGATCTACGAGGACTTTTCATATTCATTAATTTCCAGTTCTGAGCCAAAGCCAAGAAAACGAGCAACCAAAGTCCGTTAAGGTCATTTCCATTTATTTTTGAAAGGGGGAGCTTTAACTCAAAACATGTGACATCTTCATCAATGACCAATTTTGGACCATACAATTCACCAAATTCAACTTGATCAATGGAGTGGCCCAGTTCCATGAGAGTGACATCTATGTGAGTGCAGTACCCACATGGAGCAAGAATACTTTCAGGATAGCATACCAGGGGGCCCTAACTGTGGCTTAGCAAAGGAGAGGAGTCCCTGGGCAGAATTCAAAAACAACAGTAAGGAGGACCTGAGGCCTAGGGCAACATTACCCACAATGTGGGATTAAAACCTGATTATAATAATAATAGTAAGCTGCTAAAATAAAACAAAATTAAATTAAAATAAGTAAGTAAAGGCAAAAGAACCCCACCATAGATAGCTACTTGGGTATAAAAGATGACCTAGGTTCATATTAAAAAGATAGTGAGGTTAAAAAAAAGCCACTCCTATCCCCATCAAATGGTGACAAGCCCAAAAAAGAGTTCTTGGAAGAATTTAAAAAGGAATTAAAATAAAATAAGAGACATTGAGGAAAAATTAGGAAAAAATAAAAGTAATCCAAGAAAATTATGAAAAGTTAACCAATTTTAAAAAGATACAAAATCTTAAGAAAGAAAATAACTCTGTGAAAACTAGAATGGAGCAAAAGAAATTGAATGACATTATAAGACATCAAGACATAATAAAAATAGAAAAAAAGAAGAGAATCTGAAACATATCATTAGAAAAACAACTGATCTGGAGAACAGATGAAGGAGAGACAAAATAAAAATTGTCAGACTACCTGAAAGTTATGATAAAAAAAGAATCTGGAAATAATATTACAAGATATTATTAAGGAAAATGCCATGAAGTTCTAGAACAAGAGGGGAAAACAGAAATGTTTAAAAAAAGCCTACTGTTCGCCAGGAGGAAAACTTACAGGAATGTTACTTCCAGGTTAAGGAGAAAATATTGTAAGCAACAAGAAAAAAAATTAAATACCACAGAAATACAAACAGGATTTCACAAGACCTAGCAGCTTCTACTCTAAAAGACTGTAGGTCTTGGGACATTGTATTTTGAAGAGCAAAAGATCTGGGATTGTGTCCGAGAATAACTTAGCCAACCAAGTGGTGTACAATGCTGAATGAAAAACAAATGGACCTTTGACAAACTGAAAGACTTTCAGGTATTTGCAACAAAAAGACCAGTACTAAATGGAAAATTTGATATAAAACACCCAGAAGAAAATATAAGGAAAACACTAAAGATTAATTGCAAGGCACTGATCAAAGTCCAACTGGTTACTAATTATATATATGAAAATGTTATCAGCATTGTTAAAACTGTCATCATCGTTAAGGTAGTTTGAGAGAAAAGTTGGGACTGAATTGTACATGATGGAGTGATTCTAAATAACAAAACTGGGAAGGAAAAGGGAAAAGGGAGCAATTATACTATAAAAATGGGGCATGAAAGGAAGAACTGATGGAGAGAAAACAGGTGGGGGTGCAGGGCTGATAATGTTGGAAACTTGCTCTAATCTGAGTTGAAGAGGAAACAGCCTGTACATCTGGAAGGGTGTAGAAGTCTTCTGAACATGTGAAAGAGGTGAGAAAACTGAAGGAAAGGTGGGGAGGGGCTTTGGAGGGGTGTATGGACTGGGATGGAGAGGGTGGGGGAGTTTGGAAGGAGTGAATGGGATGGGGAGTGAGAGAGTGGGGGAAAATAAGGTAACAGGGGTAGAGAAAAAAGAGAGGCTGAGGAAGAAAATAAGATGGAGAAAAATGAACAAATAGGAGTTATAACTTTGAGTGTGAATGGGATCTTCTTAGCAGCTCTCTTTTTGGTGACAAAGAGCTGGAAATCGAAGGGATACCCATCAACTGGGGAATGGCTGAACAAGTTGTGGTGTATGGTTGGAATATTATTGTGCTATAAGAAATGATGAGCTCAATGGTCTTAGGAAGACATAGAAAGCATAATGAAGAACGAAACAAGCAGAACCAAGAGAACATTGTATTCAGTAACAGCAGTATTGTTTTTAGAATGACTTTGAGTGGCTGTCATTTTGACTATTATAAATACACAAATTAAAAATAAAAGACATATGAAGAAAGACACTATCTGCATTCAGAGGAAGAACTGATAAATAGAAGTATGAATAGAATTATTTTACATATATACGGAGAGAGAGAGACAGAGACAGACAGAGAGAGAGAGAAAGCCATCTCTAGGGCTGGGTGGGTGAAAGAAAGGAAAAAAAGGAAAAAAAGAAATTTACATGATAACTTTATTATATATTTAAAAGGAACAGCAAGTTGTATGCACTAGATTTATAGTTTCATGTGCAAACATCTTTTTATATAATGTTATGGAAATACTTGTTTTATTCCATAAATTAAAATAAAATATATATTTTTTAAAATAATATCTATGTACCGAGGTCAATTCCTTGAGCCACAATTTAAGAGGTATATGGACAAGCTGGAGCGCAATCTGAAGAAGGCATCCAAGATGGTGGTGACCTGGTCTTTGAGTCTGGTCATCTGAGGATTGTTTTACGGCATTAAGGAAAGTGGGCAGCCTTGATTGCTCCTGGGTTCCCCTCACTTCAGAAGGTGTCAAGCAGAAGCCAGATGCCCACTTGTCATAGGTCTTACTATGGTGATTTCTTTCTGCTGGATGTTGGCTTAGGCAGCTCCTGAGGCCCTGCTGTTGCCATCAAAATGAAGGTAGACTGAGGCACCAAGCTCAAGGAGTTATACAGAATGTTGGGGTGATATAGAATAGGGTCAATGATGAAATGGAAATGGAATCAAATGATTTTCTCACTGCCCAACTCAATCCTCTCTGCTATTAATGTTGGAATTTCTTAAACGCAGAACAAGTTTAGAGGGTGAGGAAAGAAAAAAAAAACATTTATCTCACATTATTTTAAAAAAAGAGAGAAGAAAAACTAGACAACAAATATGTCCACCACCTTTAGAAAATCGCTCAGAAAGGTTTGGTGGTCACAGACCCCAGGTCTCACTGTACTGTGGGATTTGGTTCATCAGGAAGCAGTGACTTGGACTCTTCCAAGGTAGCTAGGCAGGTACTCTCTTACTCTGTCATCTACTATCTGTTTCCTTGGACATCAGTTCCTCTTAGCCATCTTGGTCCTGTCCTATTTGGACAAAGAATCATTCTCCTTAGCAGAGAAAAGACCAAACAAATAGAAATTGAGCCTTTGCTTCACCATCTGTTATCATGCCCTACCTCCCACTCAGTAAATTAAATCTCCCTGTTGCTTCTAGGTCAAATATGAAATCCTCTGGCATTTACCCTTCACAAACTCACTCCTTCCTACCTTTCCCATCTTATACGTCACTGCCCTCTGCCACTCTTGAGTACAGCAATACTGGCCCCCTTCCTGCTCCTTACATACATCATCCCCCACCTTTCTGCTTTTGCATTGGCTGTTACGCCTGACTGGAATGCTTTCCCTCTTCTCCTCCGCCTTTTAGAATCTCTGGCTTCTTTCAGGGATTGAATCCAGGGTCACCTTCTATGTGAATCACCCCCCAGCTGGCACCCTCCCTCCCCCACAGACTTTGGGTTCACTTTGTAGATAGACCTCATCCACATTTAGATTTATGCACATGATCTCCTCATTCAAATGAAAGACACCACCCCCCCCCAACCCCAGGACAGGGACTGTTGCCCTTTTGTTTTTGCAATCCTCCAGCTTGGTACAGTGCCTGGCACTGGCAGTCTGGTAAGCACTGGTCCAGATCGATCGGTTGAGTGTTGGATTGATTATTGCCCCATAGACCCAAACGATGGTGCTCTCCCTTCTCCAGTTCCCCATTTTGGCTGCCCTTCTCTGTCACTCTCAATCTTATTGATGGCCTTCATAAAATGTGGTACCCAGAGCTTAACCTGACAGTCAAGAGGCGATGTGACCAGCCGAGAGTCGAGCGACGCCGTCAAACTCCAGGCTCCTTCCTCTCCGAGTGGCTGGCAGAGCCTGCAGCAGACTCTCACAAGATTTTACATTTATTGCTACTAAGTCTTAGGGCACTCCATCTGATCCAAATTTCGAGCCTGTTATGATATATATATATATATATATATATATATATATATATATATATATATATATATATATATATATATACACACACACACACATATATCTATAATATATATGCACATATGCATACAGACATATATACACATAAGTATCATCCAGTGTGTTAGCGATCTCTAGTATTTTTATTTCATGTATACATTTAATTTTTATTCCAATTATATGTTCATTCAAGTCATTTATAAAATTATTAAACAGCACAGGACCAAACGCAGACACCTTAAGCTCATCACTAGAGACTCGGCTGTGTGTGAAGAACAATAGCCATCGTTTATGGGGTGCCTCTTATGTGCGGGTGCTATGCCAAGTGTTTTTTTTTCAATTATTTTATTGCATCCTCACAACCATACTGGGAGGAAGGTACTTTGATTTTCCCCATTTTACAGTTGAGGAAACTGAGGCAAACAGAGGTTAAGTGACTTGCCCAGGGTCACACAGCTAGTAAGTGTTTGAGGCCAGATTTGAACTTAGATGTTCTTGAATCCTGGACCAGTACTGTGTGCACTATGGTGCCTAGCTAGGCAGTAATGGACTACAACACACACACACACACACACACACACACACACACGCACACGTATGTGTGTGTGGAATAATATATAATATTATATAGTATAGATATATTACCATATCACATAGATATGTGCATACATATATGTACACATATACATATATACGGAATGTGGGCATTTGACTTGAATATTCATATTTGTCACAAAAGTTTCTTTTTCTTCTGCGTCTTCTCATTAGTGTAGGGAAGGGAGGGAGAGAGAAGCAGTTTTTCTTAATGAAAAAAGAATTAAGTTAAAAAAATAAAGATCATCCTCCACCATAGCAGGATCCCTTATAAGAAAATGGGCCCATTTTCGATAAAATTTCTGCCGGTGTGCACTGAGGTTTGAAAATCCGGCCAGTCTGCCCCCGCTTCTCTGCAAAGGGGACTGGGGGAAGTGCTTAGAAAGTCAGGCTTTTTTCTTTTTAATATATTGGTTAATTTTGCTGCAGAATTGTGTCTTTTCTTCTTGGTTATAACGGGTGACTCTCTGAGAAGGGATGGTAGGGCACCTTGGGAGATAACAGGAAAGTAAAATAAGTCGACACTATTTATTTTTAAAAATTCAGATGAGAGCCAGGCGTCCGTGACCTGGGTTTTCTTAGCCCCCAAAGTTCTGTGTCAGACTCGAGCGCTGTCCTCTTGGGAATGTTTCTGATGAGAGGACGGGGGCTCAGCTCTCTAGCAAAAGCCTGCATTTTAATCACAGCCCATTTTATGGCACTTTTTATTCTTGATGGCACTGCCACCATTGGCACATCGGGATCCTTCCAGAACAAACCTCTCAAATAACGGGATTGCGGATTCAGAGCCAGAAGGAGGGCGAGAGGCCTTATTCTTCAACTGATGGATGAGGAAGTGAAGCTCAGGAAGGCCATGGACCACCTAAGGACACATACATAGTGATTGGCCCTCAGTCACTGAATCAATGGATCTGCTGATTGAAGACTTAAGTAATGTGATGCAGTGGCTAGAGGTCAGGGCCTGGGGTCAAGAAGACATGAGTCCAAAACTGGCCTAAAGTTACCAGCTGTGTGACTCTGGGCAAGTCACTTACCCTGTTTGCCTCAGCTTCTTCATCTGTAAGAGGAGCTGGAGAAGGAAATGGCAAACCACTCAAGTATCTTTCCCAAGAAGCCCCCAAATGGGGTCACAGAGAGTCAGATACCACTGAACCACTGAACCCCAAAATGCCCCCAGAAAAGAAATGGTTAATAACTGGGATGGGCCAGAATTTACAAACACTGCAGTCTGGCCCAGACTAGTGGTCCCCTCTCTGCTTGGCTAAGGCAGATTTGCCAGCCACCATCCCCAGGCACCAGCAGGCTGACATGCCCTTCCACTGACATCATCTCCCTTCGGGGTAATGAATCCTGCTCTGACCACAGAAGGGGCCCTCAATGCTTTGGTTCTCAGGCCACTGGGAAGGGAGGGAGCAAAGGGAAGGAGGTCAGTCAGTGGGAGGTGCTGGGCAAAGTTCATGAATATGATCCTCTCTGGCCTGCACTGGAATCTGGAGTCTAAAGCCATACACCCATAGCCTGGGGAATTCAGGAAAAGACTGGACCTTGGTTAACTTTCTAATTCATTGCTGGATCCAGGACTCAAGGCTAAATCTGCTACCCCAACCTTGTCTGTCACTGGGGACCTCTTGGTGAGCATGCTGAAGATGCTTGCTTCCTTCACTTAGCCCTGCAAAGACCATATCCACTTCATGCATCAGGAAATGAGGGCTTGGACAGGTTAAATGATTTGCCTGTAGTCAGCCGGGAAATAAATGTCTGAGGTAGGAATGGGACACAAGACTCTGTGTGCAACATTCTTGTCTGGTACCCTGAATGCAAATGTACGCTTTTCTTTGCTCTCTCCCCACCCCTGCCACCGCCCCCAGCCACTGACACTTTATCTCCCTCCTTTCTGCTGTGAATAAGTAACTCTCTCTCTCTGTCTCTGTCTCTCTGTCTCTGTCTCTGTCTCTGTCTCTGTCTCTCTCTCTCTCTCTCTCTCTCTCTCTCTCTCTCTCACACACACACACACACACACACACACACACACACACACACATGCACCCCTTACCTCTTCCTCCTGAAATCCCCAGCTCCAGTCTCTTCTTGGACAAAATCCCCTACCTCTGGCTGTATAGCACATCACACTTTGGCTCCCCTGGTCCCACTTTTAATCCAGAAATCATTGAAAAAGAGCATCAGATTGAATGATGAACCCCAAATCCAAAGAAAACTTTTATTTTTTTCTTTGTTTTCTTTTTCTTTGGAGGGGGGGAAGGCAAGGCAATTGGGGTTAAATGACTTGCCCAAGGTCACAAAGCTAGTAAGTATGTCAAGTGTCTGAATGCGAATTTGAACTCAGGTCTTCCTGACTCCAGGGCCGGTGCTCTACTCACTGCACCACCTAGATGCCCCCCTTTTTATTTTTTAACTTTATTTTATTTTAGACTCAAGGGCCAGAACACAAATACAGAATAGAAGAAAGGGAACAAAACGTATCATAAACTTAAATATTGAAACTTAAATACAAAGTAAGAAAGAAAAAAAGCATGTCGTGTGCATAGCAGAATGTTAGAGAGGATTCAAAATATATAACAATATATCTTCATTTCGATAAAGCCTGTATGATAAATAATGCATGTTGTGTTAAGAATTGTGCATCTTTTCTTTGCTTCCTTGTGAGTTTTCTTTTGTTCTCTGCTGTGCACTTTTAAACTTTGTCCTTTTTTTCCCTCCCACCCCTGAATATATATATATATATATATATATATATATAGACATATACTTTTCTAAACATACTCTACTAATGATCTTTGTTTTTATATTTGTGCATATTTTTTGTTTCCTATCCCTTCTGATTCCTCTACTTTATTTTCACCAACTACCTTGCCCTCCTATTACGTGCCTATCCCCTCCAAGGATCCCTCCCCTATCCTCTCATTCCCATAAATCTAAACACCCTTCTATATCCTCCTTTTACCTGTTCCCTCATCCTCCCCTCTAAAGATACCTGCCTTGTCCTCTCCCCCCTCTCTATACTCCTACTATTTTATTTCCTCTAAATTTAGAAGACTTTTATACTCTTCTAAATATTAAACCCATTCCCTATGAAAGTAGGTTACCAGAACTACCAGCTGTCCTCCCCCATCTAATTCCTCTGTATCTTTCTTCCTCTTGTACCTCATTTGTATAAAATAGTTACTCTTTTTAGCTGTTTCTAAATTGTTTTACTTTTTGAATTCATATCATAGTCAAGTTTACCCCCTCTTTCTTATGAGCTCACCAATTATTAATAAGAATCTTAGACATACATTTTACATTATATAAAAGATAAACAGTCTGTCCTTATGAATCCCTTATAGTCAGTCTTTGGTATGTACCTTATGTTTCTTTTGGTTCTTGTATGTAGAATCTTCTATTAAGTTCAGGATATTTTTTTAAGAAAGTCTTGAAAGTCTGAAGGTTTGTCAAATGTCCATTTTTTTCACTCAAGATACTTAAATTTGAAGGGCATGATATTTTCGGCCCGAGCCCCATGTCTTTCGCTCTTTGATATATTGTGTTCCAAGACCCGCTGTCCTTTAATGTCTCTGCTGCTAGGTCTTATGTAATTCTTATTGTGGCACTGTCATATTTATATTGTTTTAATCTTGATGCTTATAATATTTTATCCTTGAGCTGGGGGTTTTGGAATTTGACTATGATATTCCTATGAGTTTTCCTCATAGGATCTCTTTTAAGTGGTGTGCGATGGATTTTTTTCTGTTTCTACTTTCCTGCCTTGTTCTAATACTTCAAGACAATTTTCTTTAATTATTTCTCGTATTATTGTATCAAGATTTTTTTTGATCATAACTTTCAGTTAGTCCAATTATTTCTATATTTTCTCTCTTTGATCTATTCTCCAAATCTGTTGTTTTCCTTTTAAGATGTTTCACTTTCTCTTCTATTGTTTCATTATTCGTGTTTTGTTTAATTATTTCTTGATCTCTTACAATTTCACTGGCTTCACTTTGCCCAATTCTAATTTTCAAGGTGTCATTTTCCTCCTTGAGATTCTTGATCCCCTTTTCTAATTGACTTTCCTTTCATAAGCTTCTTGTTTTTCTTGGATTATTCTTATTTTTCTTTTAGTTTTTCCTCCATCTCTGTCATTTGATTTTTAAAGTATGTTTTAAGGTCTTCTATAAATTCTTTCTGGGCAAGTGACCATTTGACATTACTCTTTGGGGGTTTCTTTTCTTCAATATCCTCCTCTCAAGATGAACACTGGTCATCTCTACTCACATAATAGGTTCCTATGGTGGGATTCTTTCTCCTTTGCACGTGTATTTTTTGTGGTAATAGCTTGATTTTTGTAATCACCTCTAGCCCTGGGGTATAGGAAATAGTGCCTCTTGCCCCAGATCTTCAGTTCTTCCCTCTAGCCTGGAATAAAAACCAAACCTCCAACCTCCTGTAAGTGCCCACAGCCAGGGGATTTCTGCCCCACTGCTTCTGCACTCACCTGGCATGTGCTGGTTCCTTCTCACCTCCCCCCCACCACCACTCTTCACAGCACAGCTGGGTCTGGCGTTCCTCGTCAGCAGAGGTTCCCTCAATCTTCCTGGGCTCAAATGCCCAATTCCCCTCACTATCCTGGGGTGAAAAGTTCCTCTGGCTGGGGCCGAGGCAGCCTCTCAAACCAACTAACCCTAGAGCTTGCCGCTAGTTGTTCAAAGGGAACCTAGCCTGGAGGTGTTTACTCCTCTCCGGTACCGAACTTGGTCCTGGAATTTGTCTTTGGATCATCTCAAACTGCCCCAGGAAGATCCCGGTTGTGCCCCTATTCATCTTTGTCTCCACCCATACTCTGTTCATCCTAAGGTACTATTTTAACTCTTTTGTGGGCAAAAATCTTGAGAGCTTGGAATTTTCTGACCTACTCCACCATCTTCCCAGAATCCTCTCCCCCAAAGAGAACTTTTAGTGAGAGCCTTCATCCAGCCTACGACTTTCCCCAAATATGGCCAGAAGCTCCATACACTACAAGGGGACAATGAAAGAAGCCAGCAAGAGTACAGATGGACCAGAAACCCCTAGGCAGCCTCGCAGTGAGGTACCCTGTCTAGAGAAGCCCCAGGAAGCTGGAAGATCACTCAGCCCCCTGTAGGGGGAACCCCAGGAAGTGCAGGGACCACCCAGCCCCCAGCCCTTTCCCATAGTGAAACCTCCAGGACATGCAAGGATCTCCCTATCTGGGAAAATTCCAGAAGGTTATGGATAGATGGTATCATCATGGGGAAAAACTCAGGGAATATCTCCAATCAAAAAAGCCCAGAGGGGACAGAAAACTACCTAGCACCCTGATAAAGGAAGCCTCAGAAAGGACAAAGATATGCCTTTGGATTGATCAAGGAAGCCTCACAGAGACAGAGATTACACAACACCCTGATTGAGGAAGACATGAGGCTGGAGGAGGGCGCACCCACATCCCTTACCAAGGAAGCCCTATGGGGCAAAAGAGAACATCAAGTGCCCTGGTCAAGGACAGCCAATCACAGGATTCTGAGTGGGGGCATACAAGCCTGCCAGGGTTCTGAATTCCAACACCCCAAGGGAAGTAGACTCAAGCAGGAACCCAGGAAAAGTGGGCCAGGAACAAACAGGGTGTGGACATCCCATCTGAGAGTGGTATCTGGCCCTGCCACTATGTCTCACATCAAGAATTTAGGCTAGCAATATGAGCCAACAGAAGAAGACACTATACTAGACCAATACTATGAAGAAATATTGGACTAAGAGGAAAACCCAGAAGAAGACAATGACTCCACAACTGTTCTAAGCAGAACCTCTGAGATGAAGATGACTTGGCTACAAGGACCTCAAGAATACCTGGAAGAAAGGACATAAGAGATTCTACATGAAATGGGAGCTATAGAAAAAGGTTTGGAGGCAGAATCAATGAGTTGGAATGGATGGTGGTAAACCTCATACAAGAAACAGACTCTCTACAAATCAGAATGACCTCAACGACTCCTGAGACAAGAAATATTAGAACGAAATGATAAGACTGAAAAAAGAATAAAATGGAAGCTATTCTCTTATCAAAAACAATTGCCCTGGAAAAGTTCAAGTAGAACTAACCTGAGGTGACCTGGCAAGCATGACCAAAAGAAAAATCTGGACATCATGTCAAGAAAAGACATATAAAAACTGCCTGGTTCTATTGGAACCAGAACAATAGGACCGAACCTGAGATTTGATGGTTATAGAGAGTTCCCAGCACAGGAAATTCTCTCTACCAGTGTGGATGGGCAATTTCTTTGTAACTTACACCCTGGAGAGTTAAATAGACCAGGGGTGTCAGACTCAAAGAAAAACATATCCCTGAGGGCCATCTATTGATTTAGAAAACCTCAGAGCAACATGATCCACATTGTATTGTGGTTTTATTTATTTTATGAGAATCTCCTAATTACATTTTTATCTGGGGCACACTGGGGAGTTGTGGTGGAGTTGGTAGCAGTGAACTGGGAGTCTGACAACTCTCCTATGAAGCACTGCAAGATTAAATGACTTTCCCAGGATCATGCCATCCACCAGTGTGAGTGAGAGGCAGGTCTTGAAAGTAGATCTTCTGCCTCTTAGGTCAGCTCTCTGCCCACTATGCCATGATGCCTTTCTAGAACCAGAGTTCAAATTGAAAATGGAATGGGGGGGTGGAGCCAAGATGGCCGCATGAAGACAGCTTCTTACTGGAGCTGTCTCACAAGGTCTGTCAGATTCCTATAAAAAAGTGAATTTGAGCAGATTTGAGAGAGTCAGAAACCGCGAGCAGTCTGCGTGGGGCAAATCTCCAAACCCGAAGAGTCTGAAAGGCCGAAGGCACGAACCTGTAGGCTTGGAGAGTGCTTGGTGTGGAGCTGCTCCAGACCAAAGTGGAGGTGGCCGGCAGGGAAATCCACGTGGGAGACAGGCTGGGAGAAAGCTGGGCACCTGAAACCGGCAGAGATCCCCAGGACTCCCAACACAGGACAGCAGTCTGTGGAAGCAAGGAGAGGCAGCGCAATGCCACCGGCCAGGAAACACCAACTCCTGAAGCTTGCAGCCCAGAAACTCAGCTTCTCGAACTTCCGGGAGACATACCAGCCAGGTAAATGGCTCTAATCCCTCCCCCCCGCCCCAACCCCAGAGATTTCCTCTGGGGGAAAAAAGGATGCTGGAACTGAGCAGAAAGAAGTGGGGCTTCAGTGGTCAAATAGTAGAAGTTCATCAGTCCCAGAGGGGCAGAGTTGGCAGTGGTCAATGCCAGGAGCCCAGACGTACTCTTGCTCCCCCAGGGGAAGTGCCAGACATCAGCTCAAACGACAAACAGCTGAGACCATTGCTGAAAAGCAACACCGCTGGAGAGCACCCATAGGGAGTGAGAAGCCAGGGAGCCAGACCCCTCCCCCACACCTCAGGAAACTGAAGGCTATAAGTCTAGACTCACAACCCCCGGAATAAGAAAGCTGGGACAGAGAGACCTGAGGCCCAAAGGTTGAAATTCATTGTAAAGTCAGGAAAACGCAAACCAACAAACATGAAGAAGAACTCAAAAAAAACAGAGGACAATAGATTCTTTATATGGAGACAGGCAGGATCAAAATACCAATATGGAAGAGGGAAGTAATGACACTATAGACATGTCTGATACCTCAAAAGGTAATGTGAACTGGTCTCCAGCCCAAAAAGCATTGCTGGAAGAGCTAAAGGAGGATTTTAAAAACCAAATTAGGGAGCTAAAAGAAGATGACATCAAGTCCCTAAAGAATAAGATTGGTGAAATGGCTACAGAGATACAGAATCTAAAGAGAGAAAATGACACCCTGAGAGGTAAAATCAACCAATTGGAAAAGGAGACTCAAAAGCAAAATGAAATCACTAACTCATTAAAAATTAGAGTTGAGCAAGTGGAAGCTAATGAATCTATGAGACACCAAGAAATAGTAAAATAAAATGTACAGAATGAAAAGATAGAAAAAAAATGTGAAATGTCTGATTGGGAAAGCAAATGACCTGGAAAATAGATCCAGGAGAGACAACTTAAGAGTTATTGGTCTACCAGAAATCCATGATGAAAAAAAGAGCCTTGACAGTATCTTCGAAGAAATTATCAAAGACAACTGCCCAGAGGTCCTAGAACCAGAGGGCAGAATGGTCATTGAAAGAATTCACCGATCACCCCCTGAAAGAGATCCCAAACTGAAAACACCAAGAAATATTATAGCCAAATTTCAGAACAATAAACTAAAGGAGAAAAACCTGCAAGCAGCCAAAAAGAAGCAATTCAAATATCGTGGAACTACAGTCAGGATCACACAGGATCTCTCAGCTTCCACCTTAAAAGATAGGAGAAATTGGAATATAATATTCCGAAGGGCAAAAGAGCTGGGACTACAACCAATGATCAACTACCCAGCGAAACTAAGCATAATTTTTCAGGCAAGACAATGGACATTCAATGAAATAAGGGAATTCCAGACATTCCTGATGAAAAGGCCAGAACTCAATGGAAAATTTGATCTCCAAATACAAAACTCAAGAGAGACATAAAAAGGTAACCAGGGGGGAAAACCCCCCAAAACCTTATCAATCAATAAGGGCAGGTTGTCTGTGTCTTTATGTGGGATTATATCATCATATGTATGTTTTATACATACATATATATATATATATGTATATATATATATATATATATAAATATATATACATACACACACACATATGTCAGTCTTGAGAATGGTACAGCTATTATTACAATTGAAAGGGATACATATAGATTGTGAATGCCTGTATAAACTAACTGATGTAAAGATAAAAAACATAAGTAAGAGATGTAAAGGAAGGGCTATGAGAAAAGAGGTAAGGAGGTAGTAGAAAAGGGTAAATTACACCAAATGAAGAGGCACAAAAACATATTATAGTAGAGGAAAGAAGGGAGGGAGAAGAGCAGTATTTGAGCATCACTGTCATCTGATCTGGTTCAAGAAGGGAATAACATACCCTGATAAGTTTAGAAATCTAATTTGACCTACAGGAAGTAGGAAGGGAAGAGGGGAAAAAGGGAGGTGGGGTTTCAGAAGCGAGGGGAGAAGTAGCAAGTGGGAAACAGTAAGATAAGGGAGGGGGATAAAGAGGGAGGGTAAGCTGAGGAAGGCGGTGGTCAAAAGCAAAACTTTGTTGAGGAGGAGAAGGGAAAAGAGAGAAATAAAAGCATAAACAGGGGGAATAGGATGGAGAAAAAGACACAGATAGAAATCATAACTCTGAACGTGAATGGGATGAACACTATCATAAAACAGAAGCAGATAGCAGAATATATTAAAAACCATAATCCTACAATATGCTGTTTACAAGAAACACATTTGAAACAGGGGGATACACACAGGGTAAAGGTAAAAGGCTGGAGTAAATATATTGAGCCTCAGCTAAAGTAAAAAGAGCAGGTGTAGCAATCCTTATCTCAGACAAAGCAAAAGTAAAGATAGATTTAATTAAAAGAGATAAGGAAGGACATTATATCCTGCTAAAAGGCACCATAAACAATGAAGCAATATCATTGTTTAACATATATGCACCAAGTGGTAAGGCAAACAAATTCTTAGAGGAGAGGTTAAGGGAGTTACAGAAAGAAATAGACAGCAAAACTATAATATTGGGAGATCTCAGCCTCCCCCTTTCCGAACTTGATTAATCTAACCTCAAAATAAATAAGAAAAAAATTAAGGAGGTAAACAGAATTTTAGATAAGGCAGATATGATAGACCTCTGGAGAAAACTGAATGGGGATAAAAAGGAATATACTTTCTTCTCAAAAGTACATGGCACATACTCAAAAATTGACCATGTACTAGGGCATAAAAACCTCACAATCCAGTGCAGAAAGGCAGAAGTAGTCGAAGCATCCTTTTCAGATCATGATGCAATAAGAATTATTTTTAATAAAGAACCATGGAAAAATAAAGCAAAAATAAAATGGAAACTAAATAATCTAATTCTAAAGAATGAGTGGACCAAAGAACAAATCAGAGAAACAATTAATAACTTCATTCAAGAGAATGGCAATAATGAAACAACATACCAAAACTTATGGGATGCAGCAAAAGCAGTCCTTAGAGGAAGTTTTATATCCTAATGTATTGGCAACCAAAAATGGGCTCCTTAGCACTTAGTCAACAAGTGGCCTTGACTAGTTTGGCTTTTTCCCCTGAACTGAATGCTGTTTGTATGTTGGACTGGAGTAAGCTTGTCGGCCCCTTCACCTTGCTTCCCTTGCTTAAGCTGATGGAAAGAACCTGTGCTTTCCCGGTCAACCCCTTCACCTTGCTTAAGCAGATTGAAAGAACCTGTGCTTTCCCCGGCATACCTTACACCCCCGCAGAAGCTGGATGGTTAAAAGCAGCTCCCGTTGGAGCCAGAGGCTGCTACAGCCACAGCCACAGCTACAGCCACAGCCACAGCTGAAGCAGGAGCTGCCAGTAGCAGAGCTGACCTACGGGAGGAAGCTGAGCAAAGACTTCAGGCCAGTGGGTAATCTTTTTACCATAGAGGGGGAAGCATGATTTTGCTTTACACAATCATGCTTCTCTGTAGCCTCCTGGTTACTCTTTCAAGGCGTACTTATTGGGCCTGGAAGCTTTTGATTAATATATTAAAATGGGGTTGCTGGTTCATGGGTTGGTTACTGTGGAGCCTAAATATATGTTTTGATTCTTCTGCCTTCTACTTTGAGAGTTTCTTATATCCGGCAGTTCCGAACCTTTCAGATATGTTTATGATCCTCTTTGAGATTATAAACTCTGCCCTCCTAATACACCTAAATGCTTACATGAATAAAATAGGGAAAAAGGAGATCAATGATCTGGGCATACAACTGAAAAAGCTAGAAAAAGAGCAAATTGAAAATCCCCAATTAAATACCAAATTAGAAATACTGAAAATCAAAGGAGAGATTAATAGAATTGGAACCAAGAAAACTATTGAATTAATAAATAAAACAAAGAGCTGGTTTTATGAAAAAACCAATAAAATTGATAAGCCTTTGGTCAATTTGATTAAAAAAAGAAAGAAGAAAATCAAATTACCAGTATCAAAAATGAAAAGGGTGAGGTCACCTCTAATGAAGAGGAAATCAAAACAATAATTAGGAATTATTTTGCCCAATTGTATGCCCATAAATTTGACAACCTTAGAGATATGGATGAATATCTACAAAAACACAAACTGCCCAGGTTAACAGAAAAGGAAGTAAAATTTCTAAATAACCCCGTCTCAGAAAAAGAAATTGAGCATGCCATCAATGAACTCCCTAGGATAAAATCACCAGGGCCAGATGGTTTTACATGTGAATTCTATCAAACATTTAAAGAACAACTAATTCCAATACTTTGTAGACTATTTGGGAAAATAGGTGAAGAAGGAGTCCTACAAAATTCTTTTTATGACACAAATATGGCACTAATACCCAAACCAGGTAGAGTCAAAACAGAGAAAGAAAATTATAGACCAATTTCCCTAATGAATATTGATGCAAAAATTTTAAATAAAATATTAGCAAAAAGATTGCAGCAACTCATCACGAGAATAATACACTATGACCAGGTAGGATTTATTCCAGGAATGCAAGGCTGGTTCAATATTAGGAAAACTATTAGTATAATTGACCACATCAACAACAAAACTAGCAGAAACCATATGATCATCTCAATAGATGCAGAAAAAGCCTTTGACAAAGTACAACACCCTTTCCTATTAAAAACACTAGAAAGCATAGGAATAAGTGGAACCTTCCTTAAAATTATAAATAGTATCTACCTAAAACCATCGACAAGCATTATCTGTAATGGGGATAAGCTAGATGCATTCCCAATAAGATCAGGGGTGAAACAAGGATGTCCATTATCACCCCTATTATTCAATTTGGTACTAGAAACATTAGCTGTAGCAATAAGAGAAGAAAAAGAAATTGAAGGAATTAGAATAGGAAAAGAAGAAACTAAATTATCACTTTTTGCAGATGATATGATGATTTATCTAGAGAATCCTAGAGAATCAAGTAAAAAACTACTTGAAATAATAAACAACTTTAGCAAAGTTGCAGGATATAAAATAAACCCACATAAATCCTCAGAATTCCTATACATTACTGACAAAGCCCAACAGCAAGAGATAGAAAGAGAAATTCCATTCAAAGTTACTGAAGGCACTATAAAATATTTGGGAGTCTATTTGCCAAGACAAACCCAGGGCCTATATGAACATAACTATGAAACACTTTTCACACGAATAAAGTCAGATCTGAATAAATGGAAAAATATCAGTTGCTCATGGTTAGGCCGAGCTAATATAATAAAAATGACAATTTTACCTAAATTAATCTATCTATTCAGTGCCATGCCAATCGAACTACCAAAAAATTATTTTACTGAGCTGGACAAAATTATAACAAAATTCATCTGGAAAAACAAGAGGTCTAGAATATCTAGGGTATTAATTAAAAGACATGCCAGAGAAGGTGACCTAGCCATACCAGATATTAAACTGTACTACAGAGCAGCAGTCATCAAAACTACCTGCTACTGCCTAAGAAACAGAGGTATGGATCAGTGGAATAGGATGGGAATACAAGATGGAGAAGTCAACAACTATAGCAATCTACTCTTTGATAAACCCAAAGAGGCCAGCTTCTGGGCTAATAATTCACTATTTCACAAAAACTGTTGGGAAAATTGGAAAATGGTAGGGCAGAAACTGGGCATAGACCAATATCTTACACCATATACCAAAGTAAAGTCAAAATTGGTTCACGACTTAGGAGTAAAGGCTGATACTATAAGTAACTTGGGAGAGCAAGGAATAGTTTACTTATCAGATTTATGGAAAAGAAAAGAATTCATGACCCAACAAGAGATAGAGAGCATTACAAAATGCAAAATGGATAATTTTCATTATGTTAAATTGAAATGTTTTTGTACAAAAAAAGCCAATGCAACAAAAATTAGGAGGGAAGCAGAAAATTGGGAGAAAATCTTTACAACTAGTACCTCTGATAAAAGCCTCATTTCTAAAATATACAAGGAACTGAGCCAAATATATAGGAATACAAGCCATTCCCCAATTGAGAAATGGTCAAAGGATATGAACAGGCAGTTTTCAGAGGAAGAAATTAAAGCTATCTATAGGCATATGAAAAAATGCTCTAAATCACTACTGATTAGAGAAATGCATATCAAAACACCTCTTAGGTACCACATCTCTCCTGTCAGATCAGCTAAAATAACAAAACAGGAAAATGGTAAACGCTGGAGAGGATGTGGGAAAATTGGGACATTGTTACATTGCTGGTGGAGTTTTGAGATGATCCAGCCATTTTGGAGAGCAGTTTGGAACTACACCCAAAGGACTATAAAAATGTTCATACCCTTTGACTCAGCAATACTACTTCTAGGGTTGTATCCCAAAGAAATTACACAAGCAGGAAAAGGACCCATATGTACAAGGATATTTATAGCGGCTCTTTTTGTGGTAGCTGAGAATTGGAAATCAAAGGGATGCCCATCAATGGGGGAATGGCTGAACAAGCTGTGGTATATGAAGGTAATGGAATACTACTGTGCCATAAGAAATGGGGATGATACGGACTTCGTAACAACCTGGAAAAACCCACATGACATAATGCTGAGTGAGCAGAGCAGAGCCAGGAGAACACTGTACACAACCACAGATACATAGATTCTGTGAGAACCAAGCCTGACAGACTTCGATCCTCTCAGTAACACAAGGTGCAGGCACAACTACAAAGGACTCACGATGGAGAATGCTATCTACATTCAGAGAAAGAACTATGAAGTTTGAATGCAGATTGAGGCTCACTTCATGCTCACCTTTTTCTCTTCTCTTCTGTTTTTGTTTTTGGGTTGTTTTATTTTTTTTTTTTGGTTCTGTTTCTTCTTTCTCGTTATTCATTCCATTGGTCATAATTCTTCTCCGCAACTTGACTAGTGTACTAATTAATTCAATGCGAAGTCATTCGTGGTAGTTATATGAGATTCCATGCCGTCTTGGGGAGGGAGTGGGGAGGGAGGGGAGAAAATCTGAACTCAAAATTATGTAGAACCGTCTGTTGTAAACTAAAAATAAAAATAAATTAAAAAGAAAA
The DNA here is from genome assembly GCF_011100635.1 of Trichosurus vulpecula. Lineage (NCBI taxonomy): Eukaryota > Metazoa > Chordata > Mammalia > Diprotodontia > Phalangeridae > Trichosurus > Trichosurus vulpecula. The sequence continues at coordinate 3,535,936 of NC_050576.1, read as the reverse complement.
AGAAAGAAAATGGAATGAGTCCACCTGTTACCTCCTGAAAGAAACAATCATGTGAAAACTCCTGGGAATGGCATTGTCAAATTCATACATTCCAGGTTAAAAAAATACTACAAAGAGTCAGAAAGGAAAAGTTCAAGAACCCAGGAAAAGACACCACATGAATGCCACTCATATCTGAACCTGAAAAAGAAAGGCAGCAGGTAGACAGACAGACAGACAGACAGACAGACACACACACACACACACACACACACACACTCCAACCAAGACAAAGAGTTTAGTACATATATACATCAAACTCAGCTGGAAAAGAAGTTGGAACAAGGTATAGGGAGTGGTGTTTAAAAGAGAGGTTGGGGAGGGAAGAATTCAGAGTAAACCAATTTCAGCATCAGAGGTAGGATTGAAAAAGGAGATTAAAAAAGAAAAAAAAAAGAAAAGATAAGAAGCAGTTCTTGAGTCAAGGAGAACAGAGAAAGGTCAGCGAAACTGAAGATGATCGCTCCAATTCCAGCTCACTAGCTTTGATGAGTCACCATTTACACAAATTCATTTTCTTTGCAAAGGGACAGGTCAGGTAAAAAGATAAAACAATGCTAGAATATGATGGTGCAAAGTACATCATTGACAATTATAACCATGAGATGAATTTGCTCTGCCCCCAAAGAGAGAATGAATTAGAAAGCAGAACCCAACAATATGCTGTTTACCCAAAAAAGTTCACTTGAAAAATAAATATTAGGGTTAAAGTAAAGGACTGGAAAAGAATTGATTATGCCACAGGCAAATTCACAAAAGCAAGGAAGACAATCATGTTCTCAGACAAGAAAACAATAAAAATAGACAGCAATAAAAGTGGTAAATAGGGAAACTACATTATGCTCAGAAGTGCCCTAGATAATGAAACAGTTTCAGTATTTAATGTATATACATCTAATGACATAACATTGAATTGTTCCATAAAAATAGGAGCTTGTTTTGGGGCAAAAGCTAGTAAAATAGATAAACCATTAACTGGTTTAATTAAGAAAAAAAAGAGGATTTGAAACAAATAATGAAGAAATAAAGGAATTTCTCAGAAACTGGTTTACCAAATTATATGTCAACAAAAAGTTAAATGAAATGGATGAGTGTTTACAGAAATATAAAATACCACAATAGCAAAAGAAGAAATGGATACATGGATAACTTAGATTATGATATTCTCAGGAAAAGAAATTGAAGAAGTCATGAACCAACTTCTAAAGGCAGACCGGAAACAGGGCTAGATGTTTAACAAGCACATTCTATGAAATATCCGAAGAAGAATTTGTTCCAAGATTACATACAATCTTTGCTAAAATAAGAAAAGAAGGAATCCTAACAAATGCCTTCTATGACTCAAATATAGCCTTCATACCTAAGCTAGAGCCAGAGAAAGACAAAGACAAAGAGAGACAGAGAGACACAGAGAGAGAAAGAGACAGAAACACAGAAAGCACTGTATATTAGCACTAATATTAATATTTGGCATAGTGCTAGATATTCTAACTACTGAAATAAGATAAGAAAAAGAAATTGAGGAAATAAACATCAGTGCAGAAGAAACAAAATTGTTGATATTTTTTCCAGATTACATAATGGTCTTAGAGAACCCTAAGGATTCCACTAAAATGAGTAACTTCAACAAAGTATTAAGATATAAATCATCATAAATCAAACATAAACAAAATTGAAACATAAACCATCAGCTTTTCAGTACACTATCACTAAAACCCACCAGGATGAGAGAGAAATTCTATTCAAGATAACTAGAGGGTAAAATATTTGGAAGTCTACTGACCAACACACCCACAATAACTCCATGAATATAACCACAAAATGGAAGTATATACCTTAATAACTAGAGAAATATTGATTAATTGCTCACATTTGGACCATGTAAATATAACAAAAAATGGCAATACTATCTAAATTAATTTATCATTATTTGAATCACTAATAATTAGAAAAATTAAAATTCAAACAATTGTGGTTCTACCTCACTCACACTTCTCAGATTGGCAAAGATGCCAAAACAAGAAAGAGGCATTTCAGGAGTGGGGGGACCTCTGATGCACTGTCGGTGGAGCTATGAGGGAGGTCCGACCATTCTGGAAAGAAATTTAAAACTTTATCCAAAAATTGACAAAGCTGTCCATACCCAGCAATATCACTACTTGACTTATACCCCAGAGAGCAAGAGGAGAAGAAGCAGCAATATTTTTTGATATAGTAAAGAACTGAAAGCAAATTGGAAGTCCAGCAATTGGGGACTAGCTGAAAACATTATGGCAGCCAAATAAAATGGAGTATTCTTGCACCATAAGAAATGATAAAAGGGCTGGATTTTTAAAACTCTGGGATGATTTATATGAAATAACTCTGAGACATGGGAGAAGAACAGGATAACAATTTCTATAATCACCATAACATTACAAAGAAAAACTCATTTGAGGAGCTTCTGAACTCTGAGCAATGCAGTGGCTAGTGGAGGACCATTGATGAAGGGGGCCACCCACTGCCTGACCAAGAAGGGGGACACTCAAGGTGCAGACTGAGACATACACGTTCAGATATGGGTAAATGTATAACTTTGTTTTGCTCGATTATGCTTACTTGTTAGAGAGTTGTTTTAATTGGGCGATTTGGAAGGGATGGAAAATCATGGTGACAGTGGTGCATTAATAAAAAAGAAACAAAAGGAAAAGGAAAAAATACAACCAACTAACCAACTGCTGTCCCCACCCTGACTCCAACCCATCCCTGCTTCTTCTCCTCCCAGCATGTTCCAAACCCATGACTTCAGTTTTTAAAACATGGGTCTTGTGGTATTTTAAAAGAAATGAGCAGGATGAGGTTGAAAAAGAGACCCCAGACAAACAGGATAGCTTGGAAAACAACACATGGATTTTTTATACAATTTTGAAAAGAAATGTTAGCTATATATATTGGAGATGCAACATGCAATCCTCTTTTTCTGTCTGGACATGGAGATGCTTTGAAGATGCTGGCCAAGAATGATTTTTTTTTAAAGAGTACACTCATCTAAGTGGGGTCTGTCCTGATACTTCCTCCGGTTGTTGGTGCTCTCTCACGCCCTTTGAATTTATGTGTAGATGTGATTCACTTGCTTATCATCACTGTGTGTTTTACCCTCTTCTTCCTCTCTCCACCCCCGACTACTTGAGGGCAGAGACAGTTTCATTTTTGTCTTTCTATTACCTGGGCTAAGGACAGTGCTGGGCACACAATAGAGATTTTATTTTATTTTGTGGAATTTAACTGAATGTTGTTATAAACATACATTTTATTGGTATCTTTTGTTTTCACATAGCCAATGTTTCCCAATACATTCCTTTCCCCATACCTCTAGTGAGCCCTCTCAGAACAAAGAATTAAAAGAGGAAAAAATCATTCCCAAAAACTTATACCTCAAGAAAAATTGAAAATCTGCCATTTGGTGCTGCGCCCCCCTCATCTAGTTCACTATCCCTGCAAAGAAATGTGAAAGGTGCCTTCTCCTAGCTCTTCTTGGGGGCTGAGACTCTTGTTCCCTGAGCACACTTAAGAGTCTAGAACCTTGTTAGGATGTAGAGGACTTGATAAATTTTGGTGCTTGCTCTTCCCTATGTCCGGGTTGCTGGGGGCCTCTGGTAGGCTTCAGTTTTTCATTTGCCCCAAAAGATAACAAAACATCCCCAGTCAAGCCAGCAGAGGACAACTGAGGCCTGAGTGGCTTTCTAAAGCCAGCCAGAGCTTCTCATTCACTTGGTTTTTTTTTCCTTCTTTACAATAAAAGAGAACATTTGCATTCAGACCAGCAGCTCTTGTGTTCCATTTCCAGAGCTAGTGATGTGCATGCCTCTTGAGTCAAATGCAGAATTCCCATTAGTGGGGATAGAAATTAGTCCTGTGGAAGAAAGCATCCCAAGTGGAGTCCCTGCTGATGCCGACTATTCATGCCTTAGAATTCTAAGAGAGGAGCCCTTGGGCTCAGGAGCCTTAGCATGAAGGGGATGGTGAAGGGCACTCTGTCATAGTGTCTGTCTGTCTGTCTGTCTTTGTCCATCTCTTTCTGTGTGTCCCTCTGTCTGTCTCTGCCTGCCTGTTTCCGTCTTTATCTCTACCTTTCTCTGTCCTCCTCTCCCTCTCTCTTTGTCTCTCTGGGTTTCAGTTTTTCTCTCTCTCCTCTCCTCTCTGCTGCTCCTTTGGCTGCAGCTGAATGGTCTGTTCTTCAGGAGCAAATGGTGACAGCGGATTCCAAGGATCTCTTCATGAATTAGACATTCACAGGGCCATTGTCCACAGGGAGGCAATTCTATTTCATGAAATCCCCCAGCTGGCAACTCAGAACAGAGGCTTATTTACATAGTATTTTACATGTAATTTTCATGCTATTAATATAATGTCAAAACATACAACCAACTGCTGTCCTCCACACTCCCCCAACCCTCCAGCTCTTCTCCCCCCAGGGTTCTCCATCCCCATCGCCTCAAATGTAAAAACAGAGCTTGGAGACATGAACATTCTAAATACTGCCCTTGAAATAAAACTGTACAAAGATTTTTTTTTAAACTCCCTCTATATTTCTGTCTTTTACATGTTTCTTAATCTCTTACTACTGTATTTGGGTCAGAAGACATGGAGAAACAGGGATTCTTACTGTTAAAGGGAACCACACACATAACCTGTCCCGGAGTCTTGTTGCTTCCACCTTTCTAACGTCTTGCCTTCAGTTCCTTCTCTCCACTCCCACAGCCACCATCCTAGCTCAGACCTCATCATCGCTCATCTGATCTGTTGCAATACCCTTTGAGTTGGCCTTGGAGGTTCCAGTCTTTTCCCACCTGGATCCATTGTGCACACAGCCGACAGAGTCGTTTTCCTAAAGCATAGGTCAGAATCTCTCTCTATGTTGGTGGGAGAGCATGTTACCAATGGCTTTTTGTTTTGATTTTTAGTGGGAGGATGTTTTGAACCTAGAGTTCTTACTGTACTACCTTAGCAAATACTGGTTTCTAAGAGCTACAAGTATGGCAGACTAGATGATGCTCAATTGGCAATCATGGTGGAAAGGCCACACTGTGGAAACTAGGAAGATACTTCCTCCAACCCCACGAGTCTCAGAGCGTAGAATAGCAGGGCTCCTCAGTAGGCATGGGAGCTGGGAGAGGTACCTCCGAGCACGTGTCCTAGATGGGTGACCTTGATATAGGCCCAAGAGACTCTCTTCTGGAGGAGAAGCTGCTTTTTATTTCACAAACAGGATTTTGCTTTGCTTTGTTTTGCATAACCAGCAAATACTAAACCCCGAACAATCTTGTATTCTCTTCACTTTTTCGGTGAGAATGGCATTTAAAATTCAGCTTGCAGAATTTGTGTTTTAAATTTTATTAAAAATTTAGCTTCCTTTGACCTGATTCCTTTTACATTTGTACTTGTGGCCCAGAGTTAAGTTGTGGGGAAAAAGCTTGGGAGAAAATAATTAAAATAGTCATTGTCGTGTACTAAAATCCAACCGCAAGGTTTCCTCACACCAGAGAGGTAGGCTTGTGTCCTCAAAGGCTCTGCCAGTAAAAGCAACAATATGTCAAAGCCTCCAAATATGGGACCAGCTGGAGTGTGAGCCTCAAGAATCCTGACTTGGGGAAGCCCAACAGCTGAGGCTGGCCTACTATGGGATGGACTCTGTTCTTTTCTGGCCATGGAAAAGCAAGAGCCACCTCCTAAAACACGGAGGAATCCAGAAGTCCCCACCAAGGAGACCATGGATCTGGAAAAGAGCACCCAAAGAATTGAAGCAATAATCATAAGTGTAGGAGCATGGGCAGCCATCTGTAAGTGTAATGACTGCGAGCATCATCCTGGAAGGCCTGTAAAGAGCCTGTCAAACCCCAGCCATGCACCCCCGGCTTTGGTTTCTTCCCTGGTAAAATGAGAGGATTGCTTTAAGCTCTCTGAGTTTCCTTCCCAGCCTAGGTCCATGAACCTATACTCTCACAAGGACCTTCTGAGAGGTGCCTGGACTGACAAAGGAGCTGTTCTTGCACTGGGTTCAAATCCTGCTTCTGATATATGCTGACCATGTAACCCGGCTCAAGTCACCTAATTTCCCAGCGTCTTAGGCAACTCTCAAAGGCCACGAGTCATACAGAAGATGCCAGCCTCCTTTGGCAGAGTGAGTTCTCAGTGAGAAACTCCTGATCCTGTACAAAATGCTCTGCTTGATATTGAGAGCCCCTCATAACCCAGCTTCCTCCTTCCTTTCCAGTCTTCTTAACCTCCTTCCCTGCCATACTTTTTAACCCAGTGACTCCAGCCTCTTCATTATTCCTCAAAAAACACACTCATCTCCTGACTCCAGGCATTTCCCCTGGCTGTGCCCCACTCCTGGAGAACCCTCCTTCCTCTGGACTTCTCTGGCTTCCTTCATGCCCCAGCTAAAATCTGGCCTTCTACAAGAAGCCTTTCCTCATCCCCTCTAATGCTTGTGCCTTCTTCTCATCATCTCCAATGTATCTTGTGTGTCTCTTATTTGGGCAGAGCTGTTTGCATGCTGCATTCCTCACCAAATTGGGAGCTCCTTGAGGACAGGGACTGTTTTCAACCTTCTGTGCATCCTTATTGTGTGAAGACACAATGCCTGGTGCTCCATAGATTTTTATTGACTGGCGGACCCTCTAACTCACTGATGAAGAAAGCTCCCCCAAGGGAGGCCATGTGAACCCTCATGGACAGGACTTCTCTCTCTTTTCTGTTTGCAGCCCAGTGCCCACTGCTATGCCCAGCCAAAGTAAACATTTAACAAATGCTTGCTGATGGATTTGCCCCTCACATAGCTAGCAAGTGAAAGACTCAGGACTCCAACCAGGAATGCAGCTTTCTACGGAAAGTTATGAGGAATGCCAGAAACACCAAGGCTGCTACCCACCACAACAAGATGGACAGATGCCTACAAAGCTAAGCCCATGAGCTTCGAGGGAGGAGAAGATGTGAGCAGGAGGGCATTTATGTAAACAAGACCAGCCTTTGCTTCTGCACATGTCTCTGCAGGCCGGCCTGGTTGACGTGAACCTCAGGGACCCTGCAGTATGTCTGCTCAGGCAGGGCACCCTGGGATTGAAATGAGAAGCAATCTCCATGGTTAGATCATGGTGTAAGCAGATGCATCATGACCATTTCTCACAGGGCATCCTGAGTCCGAGTTTGTAAGGCACAAAATCATGACTAAATCCTATTTTGTTTTTTAAAGAAGGGTTTCCAAGATATAAAAACAAACATGAGGTTAATGCAGCAATTAGATCATCAGATTGTGGCCAGGAGCAGATAGTGTCTGCCTGCTTTCTTTCTCCTGCCCAGAAAAGTTGCTGTCATAGACGTCGAATCGAGACATCTGAGATGCAGCGAGTTAACTTGGGAAGGAGCTCTTGTCGAGGAAGAAGCCAACATCTTTTTTTGCGTTTAATAGAAACCAGCACAGCAGCAGGATTCCAAAGCCAGGGAGTTAATACCCAACTTCATGAAACAAAAAGTCAGGCCAAGCACAAAATCAAGCAGATAGGAAGCGACGGCTGTAACCAGAGTGGGACAGCTGGGGCTTCTGCCCAGGCACTGACGGACGAAGGCATGCTATGTCCCCTTGGCAGACCAGAGGTCTTCTTCTCTAGGTCCACATACCCTCTGAGGGGTTGAGAGTGGAGGAAGGGGAGGCCGGTGGAGCAAGGATGGAGGTGAGAAGGGGAAGGGAACATGACCCCCTGCTCCAGGGAGGCTGGACCTCTCTGCTTGCTGCCAGCCTCCACCCATGCACCCATCATCCTTTGCTCTGTTACAGCTGTTGCCTCCACTGCTCCTCCACTCCCCATTTTTGCCCCATGTGAGAAGGGAAATGGGAAGAAAAGGCTGGGACTCAACTTGTACTTTCATTGGTAAAGGGCCTGCCAGAGGAGGAAGCTCCCGCTCCTGGGGGAGGCCTGCTTTCTGTGCAGCTGATCCTCTCAGGCAGGTCCCAAAAGGCCTTCTTGTTGTTGTTCGTCATGTCCAGCTCGGCATGACCCCATTTGGAGTTTTCTTGGCAAAGGGTCTGGAGCGCTCCAGCTCACTTTAGAGATGAGGAAGCTGAGGCTGGCAGGGTGAAGCGACTTCCTCCTGCTCACACAACCAGCGAGCATCTAGGATTGGATTTGAACTCATGAGTGGGAGTCTTCATGGCCTAGCCCTCTCTCCACTGTGGTGCCCCCCAGCAGCCCAAACACTGTCACTTGGATATAAAAGACCTTTCTTATGCCAAAATCAATTGTGCAAGAGCCCTCTCAATAGTTATACTTGAAGAAGCCATAGTCCTGATAAAGGGGTATGGAATACAGGCCACCAATCCCATAATGCTGAGGTCGGGTCTAGTCCTAGGAGGATTATCTTCTGGAATGTTCTGAACCAGGATGCCTGAGGGGCTCCATAGGGTAAAGTGTTTTCACTAAGCACTGAGAGGTTCAGTGACTTACCTAGGGTCATACAGTTACTATATGGTAGCCAGAACTTGGACTCAGGACCCCTTTCCAAAGCCAGCTCTTTAACCATTGAAGACAGAAAAGAGAGAAGATGTGTGGAGAGCAAGGAGAAAGGGATAGTCAAAAGTGGCAATGACAGAGTAGAATGGGGAAGTTTCTAAGGACAAAAATGACTGTTTGAGAACATCAATGAGAAAGGGGCATCGGGCTCCAGTCTCTTACTAAGCCCCTGATATGTCCACCTTCCCCACACTGCTCTGGAGCTGTCCACGGTGGGGCTTAAGGGTTAAAGGGCCAAGGTTCAGTTCCTCAGCATCCCAGCGCCCTCCTCCTTGCAATGTCCCCACTCTTACCTCTGACTGCTCCTCTCGATCGATCCAGAGGTCAGCCAGAGGGGACAGGGTGAGGGGGTGGGAGGAAGGGAGGCTTGAGGAGGAACCTCGTTGGGCAGTGGGGTGGGGTGCATGGGGACTGAACACTGGAGTGGGAGCCAAGGGCTCTGGAGAGTGAGATCTACTTAAGGGGAAAGGGAAAAGCTCAAAGCCAAAGGGTCACGGATTTTATCTACATTGACTCTGATGCTGCCAGAAGAATAACGTATTCCCTGGATATGAGGCAGTGATCTTTTAGTGGATACTGATGCATTATTCAGCCTCCATCTTTGCTTCATTAAAGTTAATTCAAGCTCCCATCCAACTGCCGGTGGGTTAGTTCTCCACTTTGAACCATTCAGTCAGCAAACATTAAGTGCCTACTATGTAACAGGCTCTGTGTGGTGGGAGTAGGGGATTTAAAAAAAAGAAATTGTCCAACCCACCAGGGAGCTTCTATTCTATCATAAGAGATGATACGTATGCAAGAAAATAAATAGAAATAAGTACAGGGTCATTTTTAGGGGAGCACCGATAATGTGGGTGTGTGTGTGGGAGGGATTCAGGAAAGGTTGTAGATCCTAGTGAGCAGTAATTGTAGGAGGTTGGAGGTTTGACACTGTTACAGCCCAGAGACTAACAAAGAATATTTTCACATGGGGCAAAAGCAGGGGCTAGCAGTGGGGGCAACAGCTGTAACCGAGCAAAGGATGATGGGTGCATGGCTGGAGGCTGACAGCAAGCAGAGAGGACAGTTGGACTACAGGTCAGTCCCCCTAGAGCAGAGGGTAATTTTCCCCTCCCCTTCTGACCTACATCCTTGCTCCATTGGTCTCTCCTGGGCCCCCCTTCTTCCACTCTCAACCCCTCAGGAGTGTAGACCTAGAGACCTCTGGTCTACCAAGGAGAGGAAGTATGCCTCCCCCCGTCAGTGCCTGGCTGGAAGCCCCAGCTGTCCCACTCTGGTTATAGCTGTTACCATCACATTCAGCCAACAATTTATCTCAGCACCTAGTGACCTGATGGCTGCTGTAGGACAATCACTGAGTCAAACCCTGGGGGTAGAGAGACCACCAAAGCCCTGAATGACCCCCCAGTCCATCAGGGAGGATAAAACAATGCCAATTAAAAGGAAGTGTGCTATGCTGAAGAGTGGCTTCAGTGTGGACAAGACATTCTGGTAATTCATCAAGAAGATGCCCAGAGCTAGAGAATACTCCTGCGGGTCTGGGGATCATAGAACAATTCCTGGAAGAAACCTTAGAAACTATTGAGTCCATTTGATAGTTGAGGAGACTGAGGACCAGAAAGGTGAACTGACAGAATGATCAGAACATCGACCGTGAGTCTGAAGGGATGTCAGAGGTTGTCAGATCCAACCCCTTCATGTTATGGATGGGAAAACTGAGTCCCATGCAGGAGCAATGACTTGGCCAAGGTCATACAGACATTAAGCAATTTCATATTGGCACCCAAGTGATTTCATGGGGGAGACACAGGCTGAAGTCTGAAAGAAGAGAAGTGAAAGAAAGAAGCAGCAGCAAGGGAAATGGGTTTACATGAACACCCAGGAAGTGAGAGGGCAAAAAATGATTTTGGGGAATAGGAAGCCCAAGGGTTCTGCAGGATGAAGTGTCTTCACTAATTACTGAGAGGTTCAAAGATATACACAAGGTCACTCAGCCATGTTATGTCAGAGCCAGGATTCTACCTCAGGACTCCTTTCCAAGACCATTTCTCCCGGAACTTAGTGTCTGAAAAGGAATAGTGTCAAATAAAGCCTGGAAATTCAGTTGGAGCCACATTATGGGGGGCACTGAATGATAGACAAGCTAAGGATTTTGCATTTTTCCTATAGTCAATTGAAGATTTTTGAGGAGGCCAGGGGGAAGATTAGGAAGATTATTTTGGTGGGTTGGATTGGAAAGGGTAAGGGACACAGGGAGGTCATGTAAGAGGCCATTATAATCATCTTCATTTGGGGGCAGAGCCAAGATGGCCACATGAAAACAGTGTCTTACCGGAGCTCTCTCACAAGGTCGGTCAGATTCCTATGAAGAAGTGAATTTGAGCAGATTTGAGACAGCCAGAAACCGTGAGCAGTTCGCGTGGGCCAAATTTCCAAGCTGGGAGAGTATGAAAGGCTGAAGGCACGAATCTGTAGGCTTGGAGAGTGCTCAGCGTGGGGAGCTGCTCCAGACCAAAGCAGAAGCGGTCGGCCAGGAAACCCACGTGGGAGACAGGCTGGGAGAAAGCTGGGTACCCGAAACCAGCGGAGATCCCCAGGCCTCCCAACACAGGACGGCAGTCTGTGGAAGTGACGAGAGGCAGCGCAACACCACTGGCCAGGAAACATGGACTCCTGAGGCTTGCAGCCCAAACGTATGAAACCCGGATATTTGAACTTCCGGGAGACATAGTGACCAGGTAAACGACTCTAATCCCTCCCCTCCCCACCCAGAGAATTCCTTGGGAAAAAAAGAGTGCTGGAACAGAGGAGAAAGAAGTGGGGCTTCAGTGGTCAAATAGTAGAAGTTCATTAGTCCCAGAGGGGCAGAGCCAGCAGGGGTCAACACCAGGAGCCCAGACGAACTCTTGCTCCCCCAGGGGAAGTGCCAGACATCAGCTCAAACAATAAAGAGCTGAGACCATTGCTGAAGAGCAACAGTGCTAGAGAGCACCCCTAGGGAAAGAGATAGCAGAGAGCCAGACCCCTCCCCCACGCCTCAGGAAACTGAAGGCTATAATTTACAAAGACAACAACTAGACCCACAATCCCCAGAGTAAGAAAGGTGGGACAGAGAGCCCTGAGCCCCAAAGGCAGATATTTGTTGTAAAGCCAGGAAAAGGCTAACCAACATGAAGAAGAACACAAAAAAACCGAGGACCATCAAATCTTTTTATGGAGACAGGCAGGATGAAAATATCAATTTGGAAGAGGAAAGCAATGACACTATAGATACATCTGATACCTCAAAAGATAATGTGAACTGGTCTCCATTCCAAAAAGCATTGCTGGAAGAGCTAAATGAGGATTTTAAAAACCAAATTAGGGAGGTAAAAGAAAAAGTGGAAAAGTCCCTAAAGAATAAGATTGGCGAAATAGCCACAGAGATTCAGAATCTAAATAGAGAAAATGACACCCTGAGAGGTAAAATCAACCAATTGGAAAAGGAGACTCAAAAGCAAAATGAAAACACTAACTCATTAAAAATTAGAGTTGAGCAAGTGGAAACTAATGAATCTATGAGGCACCAAGAAGTAGTAAAACAAAATGTAAAGAATGAAAAAATAGAAAAAAAATGTGAAATACCTGATTGGGAAAACAACTGACCTGAAAAACAGATCCAGGAGAGACAATTTAAGAGTTATTGGTCTACCGGAATCCACGATGAAAAAAAGAGCCTTGACAGTATCTTCAAAGAAATTATCAAAGACAACTGCCCAGAGGTCCTAGAACCACAGGGCAAAATAGTCATTGAAAGAATTCACCGATCACCCCCTGAAAGAGATCCCAAACTGAAAACACCAAGAAATATCATAGCCAAATTTCAGAACTACAAATTCAAGGAGAAAATACTGCAAGCAGCCAAAAAAGAAGCAATTCAAATATCGTGGAACTACAGTCAGGATCACACAGGATCTCTCAGCTTCCACATTAAAAGATAGGAGAAATTGGAATATGATATTCCAAAGGGCAAAGGAGCTGGGACTGCAACCAAGGATCAACTACCCAGCAAAACTAAGCATAATTTTTCAGGCAAGACAATGGACATTCAATGAAATAAGGGAATTCCAGACATTCCTGATGAAAAGGCCAGAACTCAATGGAAAATTTGATCTCCAAATACAAAACTCAAGAGAGACATAAAAAGGTAAACAGGGGAAAAAACCCCCACAAGCCTTATTAATCAATAAGGGCAAATTATTTGCATCTTTGTATAGGATTATATCATCTTAGGTATGTTTTATATATAGACACATATATGTCAGTCTTGAGAATGGTACAGCCATTTTGATGATTGAAAGGGATACACACAGATTGTGAATGCCTGTATAAAATAATTGATATAAGGATAAAAAACATAAGTAAGAGATGTAAAGGAAGGGCTAAGAGAGAAGAGATAAGGAGGTAGTAGAAAAGGGTAAATTACACCAAATGAAGAGGCACAAAAACATATTATAGTAGAGGGAAAGAAGGGAGGGAGAAGAGCAGTATTTGAGCTTCACTGTCATCTGATCTGGTTTAAGAAGGGAATAACATACCCTGATAAGTTTAGAAATCTACCTTGTCCTACAGGAAGTAGGAGGGGAAGGGGGGAAAGAGGGAGGGGGGTGGTCAGAAGGGAGGGGATAAGTAGCAAGTGGGAAACAGTAAGATAAGGGAGGGGAATAAAGAGGGAGGGTAAACTGAGGAAGGCACCGGTCAAAAGCAAAACATTGTTGAGGTGGGGAAGGGGAAAGGGAGAAATAAAAGCATAAACAGGGGGAAATATGATGGAGAAAAAGACACAGATAGAAATCATAACTCTGAACGTGCAGGGGATGAACCTTCTCATAAAACAGAAGCAGATAGCAGAATGGATTAAAAACCATAATCCTACAATATGCTATTTACAAGAAACACATTTGAAACAGGGGGATACACATAGGGTAAAGGTAAAAGGCTGGAGAAAAATGCATTGCTTCTCAGCTAAAGTAAAAAAAAAAGCAGGTGTAGCAATCCTAATCTCAGACAAAGCAAAAGTAAAGATAGATTTAATTAAAAGAGATAAGTAAGGACACTACATCCTGCTAAAAGGCACCATAAACAATGAAGCAATATCATTGTTTAACATATATGCACCAAGTGGTATGGCATACAAATTCTTAGAGGAGAGGTTAAGGGAGTTACAGGAAGAAATAGACAGCAAAACTATAATATTGGGAGACTTCAACCTCCCCCTTTCTGAACTTGATAAATCTAACCTCAAAATAAATAAGAAAGAAGTTAGGGAGGTAAACAGAATTTTAGAAAAGGCAGATATGATAGACCTCTGGAGAAAACTGAATGGGGTTGAAAAGGAATATACTTTCTTCTCAGCAGTACATGGAACATACTCAAAAATTGACCATGTACTAGGGCATAAAAACCTCCCAATCCAGTACAGAAAGGCAGATGTAGTCAAAGCATACTTTTCAGATTATGATGCAATAAGAATTATTTGTAACAAAGAACCATGGAAAAATAAGCTAAAAACTAATTGGAAACTAAATAATCTAATTCTAAAGAATGAGTGTGCCAAAGAACAAATCAGAGAAACAATTAATAACTTCATTCAAGAGAATGACAATAATGAAACTACATACCAAAACTTATGGGATGCAGCAAAAGCACTTCTTAGGGGAAGTTTTATATCCTAAATGCTTACATGAATAAAATAGGGAAAAAGGAGATCAATGATCTGGGCATAGAACTGAAAAAGCTAGAAAAAGAGCAAATTGAAAATCCCCAATTAAATACCAAATTAGAAATACTGAAAATCAAAGGAGAGATTAATAGAATAGAAACCAAGACAACTATTGAATTAATAAATAAAACAAAGAGCTGGTTTTATGAAAAGAAACACCAATAAAATTGATAAACCTTTGGTCAATTTGATTAAAAAAAAGAAAGAAGAAAATCAAATTACTAGTATCAAAAATGAAAAGGGTGAGGTCACCTCTAATGAAGAGGAAATCAAAACAATAATTAGGAATTATTTTGCCCAACTGTATACCCATAAATTTGACAACCTTAGAGATATGGATGAATATCTACAAAAACATAAACTGCCCAGGCTAACAGAAAAGGAAGTGAAATTTCTTAATAACCCCATGTCAGAAAAAGAAATTGATCAGGCCATCAATGAACTCCCTAGGAAAAAATCTCCAGGACCAGATGGTTTTACATGTGAATTCTATCAAACATTTAAAGAACAACTAATTCCTATACTTTGTAGACTATTTGGGAAAATAGGTGAAGAAGGAGTCCTACAAAATTCTTTTTATGACACAAATATGGCACTAATACCCAAACCAGGTAGAGTCAAAACAGAGAAAGTAAATTATAGACCAATTTCCCTAATAAATATTGATGCAAAAATCTTAAATAAAATATTATCAAAAAGATTGCAGCAACTTATCACGAGAACAATACACTATGACCAGGTAGGATTTATTCCAGGAATGCAAGGCTGGTTCAATATTAGGAAACTATTAGCATAATTGACCATATTAACAACAAAACTAGCAGAAACCATATGATCATCTCAATAGACGCAGAAAAAGCCTTTGACAAAGTACAACACCCATTCCTATTAAAAACACTAGAAAGCATAGGAATAAGTGGAACCTTCCTCAAAATTATAAATAGCATCTACCTAAAACCATCAACATGCATTATCTGTAATGGGGATAAACTAGATGCATTCCCAATAAGATCAGGGGTGAAACAAGGATGTCCATTACCACCCTTACTATTCAATTTGGTACTAGAAATGTTAGCTGCAGCAATAAGAGAAGAAAAAGAAATTGAAGGAATTAGAATAGTAAAAGAAGAAACTGAATTATCACTTTTTGCAGATGATATGATGATTTATTTAGAGAATCCTAGAGAATCAAGTAAAAAACTACTTGAAATGATAAACAACTTTAGCAAAGTTGCAGGATATAAAATAAACCCACATAAATCCTCAGCATTCCTGTACATTACTAACAAAGCCCAACAGCAAGAGATAGAAAGAGAAATTCCATTCAAAGTTACCATAGGCACTATAAAATATTTGGGAGTCTATCTGCCAAGACAATCCCAGGGCCTATATGAACATAATTATGAAACACTTTTCACACGAATAAAGTCAGATCTAAATAAATTGAAAAATATCAGTTTCTCATGGTTAGGCCAAGCTAATATAAAAAAATGACAATTTTACCTAAATTAATCTATCTATTCAGTGTCATACCATTTGAACTACCAAAAAATTATTTTACTGAGCTGGACAAAATAATAACAAAATTCATCTGGAAGAACAAGAGGTCTAGAATATCCAGGGTTTTTATTAATGAAAAGAAATGCTAGAGAAGGTGGTGTAGCCATACCAGATATTAAACTGTACTGTAGAGCAGCAGTCATCAAAACTACCTGCTACTGGCTAAGAAACAGAGTTGTGGATCAGTGGAATAGGATAGGAACACAAGAAGGAGAAGTCAACAACTGTAGCAATCTACTTTTTGATAAACCCAAAGAGGCCAGCTTCTGGGCTAATAATTCACTATTTCACAAAAACTGTTGGGAAAATTGGAAAATGGTAGGGCCGAAACTGGGCATAGATCAATATCTTACACCAGACACCAAAATAAATTCAAAATGTGTTCATGATTTAGGAGTAAAGGCTTATACTATAAGTAACTTGGGAGAGCAAGGAATAGTTTACTTATCAGATTTATGGAAAAGAAAAGAATTCATGACCCAACAAGAGATAGAGAGCATTACAAAATGCAAAATGGATAATTTTGATTATGTTAAATTGAAATGTTTTTGTACAAAAAAAGCCAATGCAACAAAAATTAGGAGGGAAGCAGAAAATTGGGAGAAAATCTTTACAACTAGTACCTCTGATAAAGGCCTCATTTCTAAGATATACAAGGAACTGAGCCAAATATATAGGAATACAAGCCATTCCCCAATTGAGAAATGGTCAAAGGATATGAACAGGCAGTTTTCAGAGGAAGAAATTAAAGATATCTATAGGCATATGAAAAAATGCTCTAAATTACTACTGATTAGAGAAATGCAAATTAAAACAACTCTTAGATACCACATCTCTCCTGTCAGATTGGCTAAAATAACAAAACAGGAAAATGGTAAACGCTGGAGAGGATGTGGGAAAATTGGAACATTGTTACATTGCTGGTGGAGTTTTGAGCTGATCCAGCCATTTTGGAGAGCAATTTGGAACTATGCCCAAAGGGCTATAAAAATGTTCATACCCTTTGACCCAGCAATACCACTTCTAGGGTTGTATCCCAAAGAAATCACACAAGCAGGAAAAGGACCCATATGTACAAGGATATTTATAGCAGCTCTTTTTGTGGTAGCTGAGAATTGGAAATCAAAGGGATGCCCATCAATTGAGGAATGGCTGAAGAAGCTGTGGTATATGAAGTTAATGGAATACTATTGTGCCATAAGAAATGGGGATGATATGGACTTCATAACAACCTGGAAAAACCTACACGACATGATGCTGAGTGAGTGGAGCAGAAGCAGGAGAACATTACACACAACCACAGATGTATGGATTCTGTGAGGACCAATCCTGAAAGATTTCGCTCTTCTCAGCAACACAAGGTAAAAAGACAACTCCAAAGGACTCATGATGGAGAATGCTATCTACATCCAGAGAAAGAACTGTGAAGTATGAATGCAGATTGAGGCACACTTCATGCTAGCGTCCCCCCACCTCTTTTTTTTCCTTTTCTCTCTTTTGTTTTTGGGTTGTTTTTTTTTTTTTGCTCCTGTTTCTTCTCTCGCATGATTCATTTCATTGATCACAGTTCTTCTCCATAACTTGACTAGTGTGTAAATTAATTCAATGCGAAATTATACATGAAGCTATATGGGATTCCATGCCATCTTGGGGAGGGAGGGGGTGAGGGAGGGAAGAAAATCTGGAACTCAAAATTATGTAGAACCGAATGTTGTAAACTAAAAATAAAAATTAAAAAAAAAACATAAAAAATAAAAAAATAATCATCTTCATTTAACTTGATTGAGGGAAAGGCAAAGCCTGAAAGTGCCCGGAATTTGCTGTCATATTTGAGGTGACAGGAGAGTCAAGTTGGACACGTCAATGCTAATCAGATGTAAGTTGCTGGAGCCTGATCTTGGCTCAATGTAAAGGAAATTTCTTTAACTATTTTTGTGCTCAGTCATTTTTCAGTTGTGTCCAATTCTCCAAGACCCCCTCTGGGGTTTTCTTAGCAAAGAGACTGAAGTGGTTTGCCATTCCCCTCTCCAGGTCATTTTATAGATGAGAAAACTGAGGCAGATAGGGATAAGTGACTTGTCCAGAGTCACACAAGTAGTACATGTCTGTGGCCAGATTTGAGCTCAGGTCTTCCTGACTCTAGGCCCAGTGTTCTATCCACTGCACCACCCTTCCTAACAATTCTATCCAGAAGTGGAACACACTGCCTCAAGAAGTAGGAAGTTGTCTCTCCCTGGAGGCATTTTAAAGGAGACTGGATGGCTGCTGGTCTGGGACAGAGCAGAGAGCTCTTTTGCATAAGGATGGGTTGGACCACTGGATCTCCTTCAGTGCAGAAATCCCCCGCATGGTGACCGGTTCTCTGCAAACAAGGATATTCAGAGTAACCTTCTGCTTTTGGAGCTGCGTGTTGGACCCAGAGTCAGAAATCTAAGCTAGAATTTTACTACAGCCCTCATCGATGTGGTCCTGAGGCTGGGACTGTGTGCCTCAAGCCTCCTCCACCACTCCTCCCTTCAGCTGCCAAATTCATTTTCCTAAAGTGAAGCTCTGACAACATCACCCCCACACTCAAGAAACTCCAATGGCTCTTGCTACCTCAAGGATCAAATGTAAAATCCTCTGCCTGGCTTTTAAAGCCACTCACAGGCTGCTCCCTTCCTAGATCTGCAGCCTTCTGTACCCACTTCCCTCCATATTTTCTCTGATCCCATGATTCCAGCCTCCCTGTCATTCCTCACACAAGACACCCTAGCTCCCAATTCCAGACATTTTCTCTGGATGAGCCCCCCACCACCACCAATGGGATTCTCTCCCCCGTCATCTCCACTTCCTGACTTCCCTGGCTTCTCTTGGGGCTCAGATAAAATCCCACGTTCCACCCAAAGCCTCTTCTCATCAGCGGCTCCTTCTCTCTGAGGTTATCTCCAATTCATGCTTCTTATATCTGATTTGCACATAGTTTTTTGCATGTTGTCTCCTCGATTAGATGGATTTCTTTGAGATCAAGGGCTGTTTCTTTTTTTCCCTTTGTTTCCCCAGTACCTGGAGCCTCCTCAGAACCATGTTTTAAAAAGCATAAAATATGTAGGATTATAAAGGAAGCCAGTGATATTGAAATACAACTATCAAGAAAAAGTTCACAGACCTCAAGATGAGGAAGCCCTGTACTAGAGGCAGACACAAGAAACAAGGTAGGAGAACTCTAGGAGCCCTGCCTGTGAGGACTGGTCAAAGCAAATCACTGGCTGGCAGTCATGATCTTTTCTGCTAAGATGAAGACCAAACCTCAGCTTTCCCCTCAAGGGGGCTGTGACCTCCTGTTTGCAAGCTTTGCCCGTGAAAAGCCAGCTTGGAATGAGAAAAATGTGACCATCCTCTTCCCCTCATTAAAGCAACAGAAAACTGCCTCCTCCAATCTAGACCACAAGACTCACCAGGGACCATGATTCTGGATCAAGGCATCATTGCTCTATGCAAATGATGTGAACTGCCTCCTCCAATCTAGACTAATCTAGATTCACCAGGGACCACAATTCTGGAAGAGGATGATATTGCTCTATACAAATGATGGGAAGCCAACCTCTTGATTCTGTGACCTGTTTGAGGACCATACTTGTACTGGTAGGAGCTAAATTGGGGAGGAGGGTGCTTTTCTACCACCCACATTCCCAACAATCTTGCCACTGGGAAGTACGGAAGGGGCTGACAAGATGCGCTCTTCAAGAGATAAAGTGTGATGAGAAGAAAACAGAAAGAATCCTGCTTTCATTGACCCTTCCTAATAACATGGCATTACTCCCACTGTTTTTCTTTAGTATCTATTGCAAGGGATAGTCTTTCTTAGGGGTTAGTTCATTTGTCTGGCCAAACCTGGCTCAGCAACCTGATGGTGCCTGGTTAGGAGATGTGAACATCACAAGCATAGCTTTCCATCTCCCACACCATGTTTCACTCTGCATCTGGCACAAAGACAAACCTAAATATCTGTCATCCTCCTGATTTCCCGCTCATCATTTCAGGGAGTAAACCAAGGATGAAAAAAATACACGAAGCTCCATTAATTCAAACCAAACAAATTATACCTCTCAAAGTGAATCACCACTTACCAAAATACCCAAGAATGTGGGACAAAAACCATCAATAAATACCAGATTCCTACCAGCCACAATATACAAAGTCTTTCAAAGGGAAAGTTCTATCTTGTCACATATAAAGAGTGCGTGTGTGTGTGTGTGTGTGTGTGTGTGTGTGTGTGTGTATGTAAGGATAGTGAAGGTCCTAAGACAATTTGCATTTCCGTTCCCATGCCAGCTGATTTCCCATGATTCCAATTAGTGACACTGGGGAGGAGTAAAAGAAAATTCATTAGGACCCTATCAGGCTGGGGAGGACAGTTTAGGCAGAGTCACTCAATCAACCAACCAATCAACAAGCACATATGAAGCTCCTACTGTATGTAAAAAAATGAATAATCCTTCTTCTCCAGGGGCTCACACTCTAACAGAAGAGACAAAAAATACATACATAAGTACAGCATGCTCTAAAGGTGTCACTGCAGTTTTCAGCTTTTAAAGCCTATCTACAGAATAAGTACAAAATAAATACAAGGTTGAGGAGAAGGGCACTCACATTTGAGGAAATCAGAAAAAGTTTCAGGTGGAAAGTGGTCAATGAGTTTCATCTTGGTGGAAGAGAGGGATTCTATGAGGCAGAGGTGAAAAGGGAATGCACTGTAGTTATCCAAAATAGCCAGTGCAAAGGCTTATTCATTTATGCCTTTTCTAATTTTTCCCCAAGGTTTGATTATTTAAATTCTCTATTTCCTGCTCCTTAATCTGAGTATTTTATATTTCTGCAAGCATTCAGTTTTGTCACTGATTATTTTAATCATTGTATCTCCATTTGTTGTGAATTCTCTCACCATCCTTATTTTGTCTGTGATACTGGTAATTTGCTATCCCTCTTTTATAGAAAAATCAGATTTCTAATTATTATATATCGTATTATAATATAATACCACATCAATAACATATATTACATTAATTACTGCCATTCCCCCCCATATATCCCCCACCAAAAAAAAGAGCAGATCCTAGTTAATCACATCAATGAATTTTCCCTCCTTTGATTTTATTAATCTCTCCTTTCATTTTTAAAATTTCTATTTTGGTGCTTTGCTGAGGTTTTTTTTAGCTTTGCAAATTATTTTTTTAGTTGCATACCATCTTTAGTTACATGGATTAGTCTGTTCTTTCACTCTTTTATGGACAAAAGTGATTTTTCCCTAAGTATTATTTTGGCTGAATTCCCAAAATTTTGCTGTATTGTCTGTTATAGTCATTTTCCTCAATGTATTGTTTGTCTTTAACTCAACAGTTCTTTAGGATTGGTCTCTTGATTTTTTTCTCCTTTCTTCAAAAGCCATTTATTGAATATAATTTCGTTTTATAATGGTAGGTAAAGTATTTACTTAATACTTCTACTTTTCTGAATTTGCAAGGTTTCTATTTCCTAATAGTGGTCAATTTTTAAAAGCTGTCGTGTACAACTGAGGCATATGTATATTCTTTTTGTTTCTCATTCATTAATTACCACACATCTTTCATATCTAACTTTTCTAAAATTCTATTCAAGTCTTTAATTTCTTCCTTATTTAATTTTGTGTTATATTTGTCTAAGTCTTCAGAGGATTCATTGAGGTCCTCAAATGTTTTTATTTTACTCTATTCTATAAATATTTATTTGTATTTATTCCTATAAATTGATTACTTTTTTAAGTACTTGAATACTATGCCATTTGGTGCACATGTGTTAAGTATTGTTATTAATTCATGGTCAATGGTGCCTTTAAGTATGATGTAGTTTCCCCATTTGTCTCTTCAGTTATGTTTATGGTTATTGTTACCTTATCTGCTGCCCTTGCTTTTTGAATTCAGTTGAAATGTTTTGCTACAGCCCTTTCTTTTATCTCTACATAAATCTTTAAATCTTAGATAGGTGCAAGTGATGTTTATGCAGTGTCCTTATTCCCCACCCCTTCTTCCGTTATACATAGTCTTTTCCCATACACTCAATGATGTAAGATTCTAAGCACCTCACAGGGTTTTTGTGAGGATGAGATGAGATCTGTAAAGTGCTTTGTAACCTCAAAACAGAATGTCAGTATAGCCACTTTTGCTATTATGAAGAATGTTGTATTCTTCCCATGAAAGAGAGAACTCTGGCATCTGGCTTCCCTTCCTGAGCTCCTGGTGCTACTCAGACATCTACTGAGAGGCATTTACCCAGTATGAGAGAAAATTGAGGAAACACAATACCTTTTTTTTTTTACATATTTCTAGGGCTATTACATAGAAGAGAGATGAGACTTTTTCTGCTTGGTTCCTGAGGACAGAGCTACTAGGATCAATGGATGGAAATTAGAGGAGGGGCAGATGTTGATTTGATATGAAAAAAAAATCTAAATGATTAGAGTGCTTTAAAAGGGGACATTAAATGCTTATTTCTCTCATGTTATTGACTTTTGCCCTAGTCAGGTTTTTTTCCAGCTCCTTAACTGATCCTTGTATGAAATAATCTCTAGCCCTCTCAGCATCCTGATGACCCACTCCAACTTGTCCATGTCTTTCTTAGAAGGGAACACCCAGATCTGAATTAAATACACCAGCTATGTTCCGATTAGAACAGACTATCATGTCACTATTAAGCTCCCATATTCTGGACTCTATGTTTCTCTTAGCATTTGTTGGTTATGCTGTATGTTTGGGGTTTCTTGTTCTGTTACAGGTTGGATTAGATGGCAGCTGGGTCCCCTTTCAACTTTTCAAGCCTGTGCTTAATGAATGATTGTTTAAGATTCTTGATGCAGCCTAGAATAGTATGATCTTTTTGGCCACCATCTCACACAGTCAGTGACTATTGATAGAGCACATAGTTCCTTAAACACCCCCCAAACTGTTTTACAATGCTATTGTCTATCCATCAGTCCCTCTTCTTAGACTCCTGAAGGTAATTATTTTGAATCCAAAGATAAAACATTACATTATATCCAACTTCATCTTATTCACTTTAGCGTATAGTTTCAGCTTTTCAGAATGTGTGGAGATGCTGACTGTATCACCCGCATATTAGTTATCCCTGCACTCTTATTTCATCTGCCAATGACAAACATATGCCTTTACCCAAGTCATTCTGTTGGAGCCTAAAGAATAGCCAAGTCCTCAAGGCCTCTCAGAAGAGCCATCTCTCAAGAAGCAAGCCACCTCCCCCAGTAGGGTCTTTCTTTGGGAACCTCTCTTTGTTCTGCAAAGGTGGTTTTGGGGAGCATGATGTGCCACAAACTTCTTTGTCATTGTGGGAAGGAAAACTGGAATTACTTCCAGCCCCACTCACTGACTTAAAAGGGAGAACTATGGAAACCAAACAATGTTTGAACCTGATGACATTTGGACCAAAGGCTGGACAAAATGAGCACATTGGCTGAGATATGAAGGTGATGTCAGTGCTGCCAAAGGGGTGTAAGCTGAGCCAGATGGAGAAACGTAAAGGCTCTAAGCATCCCATTCAACTTTGCCCCTGCACATTATGGGATAGAGTTGTTTCTTTTCTTCAGTAACTTGCTAAAGAAAACCATACAAGGAGTGAAAGATCACAAACTGATTTCCATTAAGGAGGGCATTCTGTGAAGGAAGCTTGAATTACAGAGCTTCATGACCAAGCTAGAACTCTATAAGGGTAACTGTTGTTTTGTTTTGTGTCCCACAAAGTACTCCCAGGATGTTTTGACTTTGTTTTTTAAACAAAATTGTTGTGTAAAAAGAAAACAAAAATCTTGATTTTAATTGTCATAAAAGCAACAAGAACAACAATCTCGAAGAGCCCTGTTGGAAGCCATTTTGGCCAGAAGGGATCTTCATCGGTGTTCGTTCAGCCATTTCAGTCTTTCACAGATGAGAAAGTCAGAGCTCCATCAGGAATGGGATGAACCATTCACTAACTCCTCATCAGGCTCCTACAGGGGGAAAACTCAGTCAGCCATTCTCTGTACGTGAAAATTAAGACCAGGTTTGCCTTTCCACCGTAACCCAGGCTTTAAGAGCCAGTCACTAACCACTGGGTGATTAATGATTTCATTTTGCATTGGGTTGAATCGTCAAGACAGTGGCATAGCTCACCTCACTACTGTCAGAGGAATAGCCCATTCCTTATTCAAGGGTTCAAAGGCTGGTTTTTCTCTCCCACAGGTGTGTCCAATTAAGAACATTAGCTTCTTTGTAGCCGAGGAATGAATGAATCCTAGAACTGCCAATGACTAGTTGTGCTATCCTCAGTGACCCCCTTACCTCCCTTGTCCTTAGTTTCTTCTTTGTGTCATTTAGTTCAAGTCAATTGAACAAACATTTATTAGGTTGCCATTATATGCCAGTCACTGTGTTGGACGAAAATGAAGGGTCCGTGCTGTCAGAGGTCTTCTATTCTCTTAGAGGAGAAACACTATGTACACAGAGAAATATACATGGATAATCATACACACACACACATATACACATATATACGTGAAGCAAGTACAAAGTAACTAGTAACAAATGAACTATTGTCACAGAAATTCATGTGCATGCATGTGTATGTGTGTGTATACAAAGTAAATACAAAATTACCAGGGAAAGAACGCCAGCCATTTGGGGGATGAGGTAAAGCTTCATGTATGAGTTGGCACATGAGTTAAACTTTGACTAGAGTGAGAGATTCCCTGTGGGAGAGGGAGAATAAGAAGGGGAGAAAGGAGGATGGGGACAAGGGGGAAAAGGGGAAGAATTGGGGGAGGGCAAAGAGATGGAATTTTGTTTACAGGAAGTGACAATTAGGCTGGTTTGAGTGGAGTACAGGGAGCATAATGGGAGTAATGGGAAACCAACCTGGAAGGCTAGGTCAAAGGAAGATTGTGAAGGATCTACAATACTAAGCAAAAAGTTGGCGTTTTATTCTTGAGGCAATAGGGAGCCATGGAAGCTTCTTGAGCAGGTGGATGACTTGGTCAAAGGAGCAGGTAGCTTAAGATGGCCTCTAAAGTTATCTATAAGTCTTTGATCTTGGGATTGCAAGAACTTCCTTGGAATTCTTTTAAGAGACTCCAAACAATATTGAGCTAAATTTAACTCACTTTTATTTTTAAGGAAAATGCAAAAAACATCCATATCCATACTTCTGCACAATGCTTGCAGAGAGAAAGAAGGGAGTGACTGGAAATTAAACAAAAAACAGGAAGTTGTCATAAGTCTCTATCTTGACTCTTCAACATTTTTTTTCACTTTCTTGGAAAGTATTAATGAATAATAACTCCTCCCTTCCTCTTTTTATACTGGACCCATTTTCCTTTACAGTGATGAGAAGGCAGAAAGATCTGGCTTTAATTGATTTTTTTTGTTAATGCCAGTCTTTTCTAGTTAAACTCGGGTCTGGGTAGGGAGGTGATGGGGAAGGGGGAGGAGGGAAATAAATGAAATAAGATTTCTGAATTGGCCGAGAGGAGGCAACTCTGATGGCTCTCTCACAGGCATAAAGAGTAGTCAAGGGATGTGACGTTAGGCTGGCTTCGTTTACAAAAAATGGACAGACGGATTCATGGAAAGGCATTGGACTAAAGAGGACACTCAATTAGGAAGCTGGGTCTACTTGGGGTTTCAGTCCCAAGTAAGTTGTTGGACAGATGGCCTCCTGTCCAAAAGCTCTGACAGCTAAGGTTTTTCCTTTGAAGAACATTAGCTTCTTTCAATGAGAGGCTTCCCTGAGGCAAAATCCAGGGGGCAGCTATAGCCCTGAGTCCAGTAAATTAGACAATGGTGAAACAAAATCCAAATTTTTCAAAAAGGAGAAGAAAAGCCACCCAATCCTTCTCTATTTGCCTGGATGCTGCATGAATGATGAGCTGCTGAGGGACCAATCTTTCAGTTCTACTGTGGAAACACAGCTAATGACAGCCCCTGGAAGCTCTGGCTTCATTCAAGACCAGCTTCAACACTAGAGAATACAAGGAAATGCACAGTTAGCACTTCACTCCCTTAGCACTTCACAAATTCTGAGAGCACCGTGGGTAAAATGGCTTTCCCTCTGATCTGATCTGACACCTTTATCCTTCCTCCTGAACATCATCAATGGAGTGTTCACTTAAATGAAGAAAGTCCCTCTCCCCACCAAGCCACAGCTAGGCTTGTGTTTACCAGATGGAAAAAAAGGCAAGATGGCAATGAAACATATGGTCCAAATCCCATCATCAAAACTTTTCCTAAAATGATCATCTTGGTCCAGATGTGTTGGCCTGATGGTTCATGATATGTGTAAAAAAAATCCACAAGCTGCCATGGCTGGAGACTGTCCCCAGCTTTTCTGATCCAGGTGGCTTGATATCTCTAAATGACAGTTTAAACAATCAGCAGCAGAGCCTCCTGGTAGTATGTGGGCTCCAGGAGCTGTGCCAGACTTGAGAATCCATGATCAGCACTGGTTACTTAGTCAGTTAATCAACAGCATTTGTTTAGTGCCAACTACACGCCACTGTGCGAAGGCCCTACTCTCAAGGAGCTTTCATTGTAATGGGAAAAATACTAGGCACCGGCTGTATATAGTTACGTGATGAGCATTTCTAATAATAGCTGACATTTATATAGAACCTACTATGTGCAGGCACTGTGCTATGTGCTTTACAATTGTCTCATTGGATCCTCACAGCAGATCATGAGAGGTAGAAACTATTCATTTTACAGATGGAGAAACTGAGGCAAACAGTGATGAAGCAACTGGCCCAGAGGCACACAACTAGTAAGGTCCTGAGGCTGGATTTCAACTCCAGGCCCAGAACACAGAAGAGACATGAGGTCACCTGCTTGGGATCCAGGAAAAGGCCTCATGCAAAAGACAGTATTTGAGGTGAGTCTTGAAGCAGACCCAAGGTTCCTAGGCTTAGAGGTGGAAAGGGAGTGCATGGCTGGAACAGGGGCTAGCCCATACAAGCAGAGACCATCAAGTGCATGGAAGGGACGAAGGTGTATAAGACAGGTGACCATGAGGCTGTGGTTAGAATGATGGAATTAACAAGATCTGAGTTTAAATCCTGAAACCAGAGAGGTCACCTGGAATGAAATGTATTGAGTCAATTATTCTTATACTAACATAGAGTCAAGTGAACCTGATATTTTCATGGAAGCTGGTATAAACGACCCATAGGCATTTCAAGACTTCATGGGAAGATATACTTTGTTCAAAATAAACTAATTAGGCAGGAAAGGAGAAATGAACTATATTTTATTTTGTGGATTATCAGGCATTTATTTTCCTCCTCACCCATTTGCTCTCCCTTCATTGGAAAAAGAAAAGAAAAAGAAAAAGAAAAATTCCTAGTAACAAATACCCACATGGAAACAAAGCAAGTTCCCTTGTTGGCCATGTGCAAAAATATGTCTTGCTTCTTCTCTCTGTCTGGTTCTCTGGAATCATGGTGGATTAGGGTATGGATCAGAATTCTTAGATCTTTCAAAATGGTTTGTTTTTGTAGTGTTGACATTAGGATACAAATCATCCTGTCTCTTGTTTCTGCCCACTTTACTCTGTATCAGTCCGTACAGATCTTTCCAGGTTCCTCTGAAGCCATTACTTTCTTCAAAGTACAACAGCAGTAACCTCTATATAAGAAAATATACCTCCATGAAAGAGGCCAAGAGCTCAAGGGGAGATGCGCAGTGAACAGCATCAGTTTGACACTAAAATGGAAGAGAAATAGTAGTGATATCTTACAGCAGTCTACCGCAGCCTGCCTAGCCAGAGGGATGTACATATGATGCATTCCTAATACAAATTACAAAATTGGCAAAGACATAAGTCATGTTAGGACTGAAAGCTTTCAACCACTTGAATGTCAGCAAGCATTCTAGTTAAATTAGAAACAGACTATCTGATTGAATTCATAATTTGTCAAACGTTTCACCTCTCAAGTTATTTACTTTCAACTGCATTCTGACTAAAAAGATGAATGGACTGGTAATGTGGAAGTGAGGGGATACCTGACAGAGAATAACTATGTCATCTTAGATTTCCTAATATTGAGGAAGAAAACACTGGGATGAGGCAGGCATAGAGCCTAGATTTGGGGAAAGCAGATTTCAAAACTCACAGAGAAAAGATAGCTACAAACCTTGGACAGACAATTGAAAAGAGAACAAAGGTGGCATGGTGTCCAAGAAGATCCGAGAGCAGCCTGGGCTGGAATCCTGGTTTTAGCGTGCATTGGCCATATGACCTTAGCTAATCACACAACCCTTCTGAGTTTCAGCTTCCTTGCCTATGAGCTGGAATATAGTATTCCCATTACCAAACTCCCAGGGATTTGTGAGAAGAGTGCTTTGTGAATTTCAAAGTGCATTATAAAGATTATCGTCACACAGCTTGAGTCATGCAAAATCTTCACAAATCGATTCTGACTACACAATCCGAACCAAGATACAGAAGCAGAGAGCATTTTGTTGACTGATTCCCCTGGTTCTCACAACAGTCTTGTGAGGGAGGGTCCATAAGTTTTCTCAGCCCTGTTTTAGAGGTGAGAATGGTTCCAAAGCTTGTAGGAGTCAGAGGCAGAATTCCAAATCAGATCTTTCTGTTTTGGTTCAACTCTGGAGAAAGTCTAAGAAGGGAAGAAAAGAACACTGATAACTGGGGAGATAAGAAGGTGGCAGTTGAGCTGAACCTTGAAGGGAGTTAAGGATTCCACAAAGTAGTAAAGAGAAAGATATGCCTGGCGTGGGGAACAGCATGTGCAAGAGTGTGGTGACGGGAGTTTGAATGTCATGTGCAGGGAACAAGACGGCCAGTATGGCTGGGACACAGAGTACATTAGAGGAGATGTTAAATTGGCCTAGAAAGATAAATTGAAAACACATTGTGAAGGCTTTCAATGCCAAATAGGGAAGTTTCTATTTTATTCCACAGGAAATTGGGGGCCTCTGAAGTTTCTTGAGCTGATTGGCATGGTTCAACCTGCCGTTTTTGAATATCAGTTTGGCAGCTGGGAGGAGAATGGATGGGAGAGAGAACTGAGGCCATGACAGTCCCGATGAAAGAGGGTGAGCCAAGAAAAGTGACGATGGTTGTGTGACTGGAGAGAAGGGAATGGCTGGAAAACTGCTAGAGAGAAGATCAATCAGACTTGGCAACTGATGGGATGTGAGAGCAAGAGAGAGTGCAACATCGAGGAAGCCCCTGAGCTGGTGCATTTGGTGGAAGGGAGGGTGGTGATTTCTCTGACACAGACAGATGCCAGGTATATGGGGATTTAAGGTTTGCCAAGCACTTCCCAGATGGTATTGTACTTGTTCCTCCACACAAGCCTATGAGGTGGAGGCTATTAATAGAAGAGTTAGGAAAAGGAGAGGGTTTGCTGGAGGAAAAGGGAATGAGTTCCCTTTTGGAGCCTGACTCTGATTTGCCTGGAAGACTTGAGGTGGATCTGTCCAGCAGGCAGTTGGTGGGGTGGAACTGTAGTGCAGGCAATAGGGAAGGACCAGACCAATGGGTCAGTCAATCAACAAAGGGTCTGCCCTGTGCTGGGCACCATGCTATGCTCTAGGGATGCAGAAAGAGACTGAATGCAGTCCCTGCCCTCAAGGAGCTCATAACCTAACGGAGGTGACAATATGCAAACACATACATACAAAGCAAGTTTTAGACAGGTTAAATTAACAGAGGGAAGACTCTGGAAGTAAGAGGAGTGGGAAAGGCTTCCTGCAGAAGGGGAGATTTGAGTTGGGACTTAAAGGAAGGTCACTCTTTGGAACGGAGGGGAGAGAGTGGAGGGGGACAGAGATCTGGGAGTCATCTGCATAAAGATGACAGTTGAACTAATGGGAGATGCATAACAAGATCAACAAGACAGAGTGTAAGGAGAGAGGAGAAGCCCCTGGCTGTAGACATAGATGCACCTGTGAACTGGGGGCAAGAAGTATATGTCTTCAAAAGAGGCTGAGAAGGTGTAGGCAGACAGGGAGGAGGAAAATGAAGAACAATCTGAGTCCTGAAAACATCAGGAGCACAGATCATCCAGAAGGGAAGGATTGTCAAGAGAGTCAGAGAATGCAGAAAGCCTGAGATGGATGAGAGCACAGAAAAGGGCAGTGGACTGAACAATTAAGCTCATTGGCGAACAGGAAGGCATCATGTCGCTGGCAGGGCTGGCAGCCAAATTGCCAGGAGCCTAGAAGTAAATGACAATTGGTAAACTTGAAAGAACCTGTTAGACTGAGACTTCTTGAAGTGAAGGCCTAGATTTGGCCTTCCTTTGAATCCCCAGCACTTAGCACATGTGGTACCTGGTGCCTAGTCCACACTTGAGGCTCAAAGGCCTCTTGACTTGACTTGACTTGGAAAGGCAAAAGGGGAGTTGTATCTACTGTTAGGAGAGGACATAGCAAGAAAATGCCTAGAAATGTCTAATGAGCTCAGTTCTGGCCTCTAATGAATTCTGTCGCAGAGGTAGACAGGATTATAGAACAATTACCAGTGCTTCAGAGGAATCATGGAGAGTGGGAGGCATGCCAAGGGACTAGAAATGGGAAAATGGTCCAATCTCCAAATAGGGGGGACAACTAATTCTGTCAACCACAAACTGATAATCTAACATCATTCTGTGGTTGAATTCTTGAATGAATTATTAACCAAATGGTCTAGGAGCACCTTATCAATGGTAAAGTAACCAGAGACCCTTGAGCAGCTCCCTACAAACAGACCACATCAAACTTGTCTCATTTCCATTTTAACAACTTTAGTAAGCTATTAAATCAATCTAGATGATCAATTTGTGATTTCCTGACTATGAGTTCTCCATTCCATGGGGGCAGATCTCTGCTTCTGTCTCTTTCTCCCTCCCTCTACTGCTGCCATTTTCACTCTCTCTGTATCTATCCCTGCCCACATTTAGATACAGATAGAGATACTCACATGTGAGTGGATCCACACACACTCACTTCATATGGACAGTGAACAAGAAAAAGGGAGCAGCCGAGTTTGCGTTGGGGAATTGGGCGGCACTCTCAATGACTGTGAGCTTCCCCAGAAACTGCAGACTGACTATGTGACTCTGGGCAAGACATGGAACTTCCCAGCGCTTCCACACATGTCCTTAGGTTTGTAAGATGCAGAGCAGATGTCAGCTTGTGTTAGTAAAGAGGTTTTCTTCCTTGGGATTTCCCCTAGATCGATGAAACCATAGGTCTGGTCCAAAAAGGGGGGCAACGGTAACAGTGAAAGTCCTTTCTTTTGATCCTTGTGCACTCATAGGCTATGCCAGTGCATCCAGTTCCAACTGCCCAGAATCCCCGCAGCCCTTTCTACGGGGTCAGCCAGACAGGTTGGCACCAGATGGATCAGAGCAGCTAAATGTCTCATAGGCTAAAAATAGTAGAAAACGTGGTGTCATCTTTCCAAGGATTGTCTTGTAAGAAGATTTCACAGATTTCTGACTTGCCATTGTTAGCATGTGAAAGTAAAGCAGAAAAGGAGATGGGCCAGACAGGTTGCTGGTCTTATCCACAATGGTGGTGGTCATGATGATGATGATATTTATATAAAGATTTTAAAGTTTGAAGAAATCTTTCATTTGTCTAACAATGCATGGTACTTAATAGATGTGCATTGACTGTAAGGTAGATGCTACTATTACTATTTCATAGTCAGTCAACCAACAAACATTTATTACATGCCCACTATGTGCCAGGTACTGTATTAAATACTAGAAAAACAAAGAAAAGTGAAAAACAGTCTCAAGGACCTTTCAGTAAAGGTTACCACCTCAATCATGAGATGGCAATAGTTTTCTGGGCAGTTTCTCTGCCTCCAGTTTCTCCCTGCTCCAATCCATCAGCTGCCATCGAGATCTTGCTAAAGCCTAAGTCTCACCGTGACACTCTCCTCCCTCCACACTCAATACACTCCTTATAATGCAAGTCTCAGGTCAAATAGAAGACCTTCCATTTCACTTTGAAAGTCCATCACCACCTGGCCCTCCTCATATCCTGGACCTCTTAGACTTTACTCCCTTTCAGACACTCTTTGGTCTTTTTATTTCTTCCTTTCTCTTTCTTCCTTCCTTCCTTCCTTCCTTCCTTCCTTCCTTTCTTTCTTTCTTTCTTTCTTTCTTTCTTTCTTTCTTTCTTTCTTTCTTTCTTTCTTTCTTTCTTTCTTTCTTTTTTCCTTCTTTCCTTTTTTCTTTCTTTCCTTCTTTCTTTCTTTCCTTCTTTCCTTCTTTCTTTCCTTCTTCTTTCTTTCTCTCCTTTTTCTTTTTTTCTTTCTTATTTATTTTATTTCTAATTTATGGAATAAAACAAGCATTTCCATAATACAGTATAATGAAAAAAGACAATTGCACATGAAACTGCAAATCTACTATGCACAAGTTGCTATTCCTTTGAAATGTACAACAAAAAGCATCATGGGGGCGGAGCCAAGAGGGCTGCTAGAAAGCAGGGACTTGCCTAGGGCTCTCCCCCAGGACCCTCCAAACACTGATAAAAAATGGCTTTGAACAAATTTTAGAACTGAAGAACCCATGAAATAGCAGAGGGAAGCAGGGCTCCAGCCCAGGACAGCCTGCATGGTCGCTGGGTAAGGTGTATCACATGGAGCTGGGAGCAGAGCAGAGCCCAGTATGAGCTGCGCCTGGACCAACCATACCTGGAGCCAGGTGGAACAGCCCCTAGTACCCTGAATCAGTGAGCTATGGCAGCCCTGGGGGGCAGCAAAGGTGGTGCAGCTACAGAACTACAGCTGCAGTTGCTTCCAGCCCCAGGCCCACCTGGTGGGAGGAATTAAGTGGCAGATCAGAGAGGGAGTGCAGAGCCTCCTTGAGTCCAATCTGGTCTGGGTTGACGGTTCTTGGGAGAGGAGGAGCGCTGGTGTGGCAGAGCTTACTGTATATAAATAGCTCTGAAAACAACAGCGCATCCCCTCAAGCTTGGGACAAAGTACTCTCTACTTTACAAGCAGTCATACCCTGACAGAAAGCTCAAGGGTCAAGTAGTTGGCTGGGAACATGGCCAGGCAGTGAAAACATACTCAGATTCAGACTCAGACTTTGGAATCTTTCTTTGGTGACAAAGAAGACCAAAACATGTAGCCAGAAGAAGTCAACAAAGTCCAAGAGCCTACACCAAAAGTCTCCAAGAAAAACATGAACTGGTCTCAGGCCATGGAAGAGCTCAAAAAGCATTTGGAAAAGCAAGTTAGAGAAGTAGAGGAAAAAATGGGAAGAGAAATTAGAATAATGAGAGAAAACCATGAAAAGCAAGTCAACGACTGGCTAAAGGAGACCCAAAAAATACTGAAGAAAATGACACCTTAAAAAATAGACTAACACAAATGGCAAAAGAGCTCCAAAAAGCCAATGAGGAGAAGAATGCCTTGAAAGGCAGAATTAGTCAAATGGAAAAGGAGGTCCAAAAGACAACTGAAGAAAACACTACCTTAAAAATTAGATTGGAGCAAGTGGAAGCTAGTGACTTGATGAGAAATCAAGATATTATAAAACAGAACAAAAGGAATGAAAAAGTGGAAGACAATGTGAACTATCTCATTGGAAAAACCACTGACCTGGAAAATAGATCCAGGAGAGATAATTTAAAAATTATTGGACTACCTGAAAGCCATGATCAAAAAAAGAGCCTAGATATCATCTTTCAAGAAATTATACAGGAGAACTGCCCTGATATTCTAGAGCCAGAGGGTAAAATAGAAATTGAAAGAATCCACAGATCGCCTCCTCAAAAAGATCACAAAAAGAAAACTCCTAGAAATATTGTCACCAAATTGCAGAGCTCCCAGATCAAGAAGAAGATACTGGAAGCAGCCAAAAAGAAACAATTTGAGTATTGTGGAAACACAAATGTAATAACACAAGATCTAGCAGCTTCTACATTAAGGGGTTGAAGGGCTTGGATTATGATATTCCAGAGGTCAATGGAGCTAGGATTAAAACCAAGAATCACCTACCCAGCAAAACTGAGTATCATGCTCCAAGGCAAAATATGAATTTTCCACAAAATAGAGGACTTTCAAGATTTCTCAGTGAAAAGACCAGAGCTGAATAGAAAATTTGACTTTCAAACACAAGAATCAAGAGAATCATGAAAAGGCAAACAAGAAAGAGAAATCACAAGGGACTTACTAAAATTGAACTGTTTTGTTTACATTCCTACGTGGAAAGATGATGTGTATAATTCATGAGACCTCAGTATTAGGGTAGCTGAAGGAAATATATGTATATGTATATATATATATGTGTGTGTGTGTGTGTGTGTGTGTGTGTATACATGTATGTATATATATACATGTATGTATATATATATATACGTACATATACATATATAGACAGAGGGCACAGGGTGAGTTGAATATGAAGGGATGATATCTAAAAAAATCAAATGAAGGGATGAGAGAGGAATATATTGACAGAGGGAGAAAGGGAGAGATAGAATGGGGTAAATTATCTCACATAAAAGTGGCAATAAAAATCAGTTCTGTTGGGAGGAAAGAGGGGGCAGTTGAGGGGGAATGAGTGAATCTTGCTCTCATCATATTTGACCTGAGGAGGGAATAACATACACACTCAATGGGTATTTTACCCCATAGGAAAGAAGGAGGAAGAAAATAAAAAAGGGGGGACGATAGAAGGGAAGGCAGATATTGGGAGGAGGTAATCAAAAGCAAACACTTTTGAAAAGGGACAGGGTCAAGGGAGAAAATTGGATAAAGGGGGATAGGATAAGAAGGAGCAAAATATAGTTAGTCTTTCACAACATGAGTATTATGGAAAGGTTTTGAATAATGATACACATGTGGCCTATGTTGAATTGCTTGTCTTCTTAGGGAGGGTGGGTGGGGAGGAAAGAGGGGAGAGAATTTGGAACTCAAAGTTTTAAAAGAAGATGTTTAAAAAAAGTTTTTGCATGCAACTAGGAAATAAGATATACCGGCAATGGGGCATAAACATCTATCTTGCCCTACAAGAAAGTAAGGGAAAAGGGGATGGGGGGAGTGGGGTGACAGAAGGGAGGGCTGACTGGGGAATGGGGAAGTCAGAATATAGGCCATCTTGTAGTTGGGGGGAGGGCTGAAATGGGCAGAAAATTTGTAATTGAAACTCTTGTGAAAATTAATGCTGAAAACTAAAAATATTAAAGAAATAAATAATGATTTAAAAAAGAAATGTAGAACAAAGTTATCATGTCAATTTCTTTTTTCCCCTTTTTTTCTTCTCCCCCCACCCTAGAACTGGCCTCCATTCCTGCTGCTTCTCCCCCATGACACATCTACCAACTGACCCTGTCTTCCAACCTTCCTGACTTTCTTGAAGGCTCAGTTCAAACCCACCTTCTGTAAGGGGTCTTTCCACCCCACCCCTATTGCTGATGACTTTCCTCTGAGATTATCTGCCATTTACACTGCATCTATCATGGACATGTTTGTGTTTATACATGTGTGCATATATTTTTCCATTCATTTAATTGCACATGTTGTACCCCATCAGTATGTGATCTTCTTGAAGTTAGGGACTGTGATTTTTGTGTTTGTTTGCATCCTCGGGCTGTAGCAGAGTTCCTGAAATATCTAAGTGCTCAGTAAATGATTATTGTCAATAAACTGTGACTCTTTGCCCCAGCAGTACCAATACCCTACATGTACCCCCAAAGTGATCAGAGAAAGAGGAAAAGGACCTGAATGTACAAAAACATTTTTTATAGCAGCTCTATCTGCAGTAGCAAAGGACTGGAATGAGCAGGGGTGCTCATCCATGAGATAATGTCAAGAAAAAGTAATGTAGATTAATATGTTATTGTAATGGAATTCCATTAAGTGAGGATAAAAGAACATATTTCAGCGAAATCTGGAAAGACTCGTATGAACCGAGGCCCAGTGAAGTGAGCCGAGGTGAACAATTCTCTAGCAATAACACTGTAAAGACAGCTACCTCTGAAAGTCTTAAGAATGCTGATCAATCCGCCAGCTCTGGAGGCCTGATGTTAAAGCATGGTCCCTACATCCAGACAGAGAGATGGTAGAATCAAGGTTCAGAAGGAGAATGCTATATGTATGGATGTGTGTATATACACCTCAATATATACTATCTGCATCCATACTTATACACATTATGTATGTGTGTATATATGTGTATCTATCTCTGTCCATATATCATTATACATAGAAAGGTATTAAACTAATAGACTCCATATCACACCCTGGGAGGCTTCTATAATTTATCAAATCTATTCAATTTCTTGCATTCTGAGCATGGCCCAGGAGAAAGTAGTTCCAACCAAACTCCAGAATAGGAATTGCTGCCATATTTGGGGGGAAGAACAGAACCCCAGGATCACCCCCCACCCTTGAACAGAGGACATCCTTACCCACCTCAATGATTGGGACTCTCCTTTGACATCTTCAGAGAGCCCCCACAGCAATGGTGGCTGGCCATCAGCAATGTCTGCACCTGTAGTTTAAGGCAAATTAGACCCAATGTAAGACAGAAGCTCCAGGACATTCTAAGGATCTCAGCAGGGAGCCGTCCTGTGCTTACATGGGACTCATGTGTATCCACAGAGGGAAGAGAAGGGCACTCTCCATGACCCACTTTAGTTTATGCCCACCAAACCTGAGCCTACCTTCCCATGGCTTTGTGTGTGTTCATGGGAAAATGTGCCATGGGTCAGGAAAACATCTTGTACCAATTGTTCTTACTAGGCCACCTTCACAAATCCCCCTTTCCAAAACCTAAAGAAGTCTAGGTAATTCGTTTGCAGCCATTGGTGATCATTAGAGGGAATAGCCCAGATGGGAGCTTATGAGCTATAGGGTTAGAAAGACATCTCCCATCCCCCAACCCCCAACCTTCAAGAAGATGATAGTAGTCATGCTGTGTCAGCAGTTGGCAAACTAAGTCCCCTAGGGTCAACGACAATCTGCTACTTTTCCTGTATGTCCCTGTACTTTAAATACAGTGTTATTATATTCTAAAAGATAAAAGCTATTCTTAACTCTAAGGCTGTGTAACCATAGGTGGGCTGGATTTGGCCCTGGGGCCATAGTGCACCATGGCGATCTGGCCTGACTGTTCAACTATGGGTTGGGAGAGTAGCCCTAGAGACTAAAGTGCAGGATTGATGCTGCCTTCCCAGGCCTCTGAAGTCCCAGAAATGCCCAGTTCAATGGTACAGATTGACTCATAGCCCGATGCTTGGCTGATTCTTCCTGGTTTTGTTACCGTCCTTCCAAAATGTTTTCATCCAATTGCTTCGCTCGGGATCCTCTAGGTGGGAGATGTCATTGTATGGGTTTCAAGACTTAGAGAGAAACTCTGAAAAGCAATGATACTTGGCTTGGAAAGCTTCCTTCTGGCCCACACATATCTTTGTGACATATTTTCAAATTTGGAAAAATTGTGGTACCATCAAAGGGCTAATAATTGTCAAACACCAAAGAAAAAAATGCTGTTTGTTAGGAGAAAATGCTAATATTCACTACACATAGAAACCTCAGAACTGCTTGGCTGCCCTTGAGGGAGGTGTTTTCCCTGGGATTGGCACTTTCTTAAAAGACTGCTACAATAATTTCCAGTAAATACTAGTTTGTGAAGACATACTTAGAAAAGAAAAAAGAAGAAAAGCAAGAATCTGCTACGAGAGCTTCAACCTGAGTCGAGACAGGAATTGTAGGTAGAAAGATCCTCGACTGTAACAGTGGGATAATGACATCAACTACCTTACAGGGCTGTGGGGACCAAATGAGCTAACATTTGTAAAGCTCTCGGCACACAGTAAGCACTTAATAAATGCTTGTTCCCTTCCCTTTCCCTTATGGTTTTATAGCAGACTGCAGAAGTCATCTAGTTAAATTCCCTCATTTTACAGATGTGGAAACTGAGGCCCAGAGAAGTTATGTGACCTGCTCAATGTCATACAGGAAAGAAGTAGCAGATCCAGGATTCCAACTGAGGTTCTCTAACTCAAAGCCAGAGTTCATCGAGCTGGATCCTGATGCCTTTCTACCTCACAAGCCTGTGGTGAGACTTCATGTGGTGAGAGAGCTGGGTCCCCATTTGTATGAATAATGACTCTCACGAGGGAGCTGCCTGCACAATTCAAGTGATAATCATATAAAACATGGTCATTGACTTCAGTCAATGGAAATCTGTTGTTGAATTCTTTCAGTCTTGTCTGAATCTCCATGAGTGGTTTGCCATTCCCTTCTCCAGCACATTTTACAGATGAGGAAACTGAGGCAAACAGGGTAAGTGATCACAGATCCAGTATGTGTCTGAGACCAAATTTGAGCTCGTATCTTCCTGACTCCAGGCCTGGCACTTTACCCGCACCTCCACCTAGCTGCAGTGTGAATTCAAATAAGGTGATGCCATCTAGGAAGGCCTTATTCACACTAAGCAGGCCCTAAGTGTGGTGCATCTAGAGCACTTTAGAAACTAGACAGCTATGCATAAACATCTATTGTTATTATTATTGCTGTCATAGGCATTGTCCTTCAGTGTCCTTTTAAACAATTCACTTCCATTCAACAAGAACACCTTCTGGGCTTAAGGTCTTGTGCTAAACGTGAGGGTCACCGAGGTTGAAACAGGATTCACAGAAAGGTTGGTTGGGTGTCCCTCGAACTCAAAGCAGACCAAAATGACATCACCACGTAGGGGTCAAGGTCCAATGTGTCCGACTGTGGCTGATCAGACCAACACGAGCTCGGAAGGCTCTTCCACAGGTCGGGCACAAATAGTCTGCATGAACATTTGAGGTGGATTCTCTAAATTTGCACGTCTCACATTTCTTTTGGGCATCTGCAATTCTGTTTCACTCATAGAACACAGTGCCTTCTTTGATGTGGGCATGCCATATTGGGCAGTCCTGTGCCAATATCTTCATGCCTCACAATCAATTCCAATGTTCTTCCCCCCACATATTGGTCATGTTGTGAAAGAAGACGTAGACCAAAAAGGGAACACACATACACACACACACACACACACACACACACACACACACACACACGAACACACACAAGAAAGTGGAAAATAGTATGCTTTGATCTGCAGACTCCATCAGATATTTCTCTGGAGGTGGATAGCATCCTTTGGGGTTGTCTTGGATCCTTGTATTCCAAAGTTCTTCAGAGAAACCCTAAGAGTGTCCTTATATCACTTCTTCTGACCACCAAGTGAGCACCTGCCTTGGGTGAGTTCTTGTTAAAATAGTCTTTTAGGCAAATATATGTTTGGCATTTTGAACAATGTGGCCAGCCCACTGGAGTTGCACTCTCTGTAGCAGAGTTTGAATGCTTGGCAGTTTAGCTTGAGTAAGGACCTCAGTGTCTGGTGCCTTATCCTGCCAGGTGATCTTCAGAATCTTCCTAAGACAATTCAGATGGAAGCAATTCAGTTTCCTAGCATGGTGCTGGTAGATGGTCCAGGTTTCACAGGCATACAGCAATGAGGTCAGTAGAATGCCTCTGTAGACTTTCAGTTTGGTAGGCAGCCTAATACCCCTTCTCTCTCATACTTTGCTTCACAGCCTTCCAAATGCTGAACTAGCTCTGGCAATGCATGTGTCAACCTCATCATCTATGTATATATCCCTGCAAAGTGTCCTGCCAAGGTAGTGGACTTATCCACATTATTGAAAATCTCTCTAGTTGCTATAACTGATGGTTCTATGTGTGGAAGGTATGGTGGGGGCTGGTGGAGAACCTGTACTTTCTTGGCATTGTTTGTCAGGCTGAAATTTGCACAAGTGGCAGAGAATCAATTGATCCATACTCTGTTGCATCTCAGCCTCAGAGACTGCATTGAGTGCACAATCATCTGCAAGCAAAAAGTCATGCGCCAACTCCACCTCCACTTTAGTCTTGGCTCAAGGCCAAGTTAAATAATTTGCCCTCAGTGTAGTAACTGACCTTGATCCTATCTTACTCTTTGTTGAAGGCATCTGGCAACATTGCTGAAAACACTCCCACAAGTCTTCAATAGTAAGTGATCGTTGCTCTTACTGTTTCTGACTCCATTCTTCCCAAGGACTCCCTGCTATGTCTGATAGTCTGTGCCTGTTCTGGGGCTAAAGTCACCCAGAACTGCAGGATAATCCTCTTTTGGAGTAGCCAGGTCTTCATAAAAATGTTCTTGACTTCATCAGGGCTAATCATGGTGGGAGCATTCATGCTGATGATGGTGGCACGGCCTTTCTTGCAAGGGGGCAATCACATTGTCACGAGCCTCTCATTCACTCCTTTGGGGAGGTTTACAAGCTTTTTAACTGTATTAGTTTTGATTTCAAAATCTGTGCCAGCTTCATGGCATTCCCCATTACTGTGGCCACTCCAAAACAACATGCATCCAGCTCCAGCGTTGTCAAGCTTGCCTTCATTTGCCAGCTTTGTTTCACTCAGGGCTGCTATTTGAATGTGATACGCACTGAATTCTCTCACAACGAGAGCCATTCATCTTTCAGGTATACTGGATTTCATGTTGGCTGTGAGTGGGTACACATTGCATGTACTGATGTGAGTAGAATCATCTTTGCAAAAGTTTTGTTTTGACAGAAGGGTTGGATCTCTGCCTGCTGCAGTAAACAGGCTAGGGTTAGGTAAAGCAGAGAATTTTTAGAGCACCTTTTCTAGCCACTTCCTCACACCAGGAGGTGATCAGTGAAATCCTTAAAGGCTGCTCAGACACCCAGGGGGCTGCCAAATACCACTGCTGCTCCAGTCCAGTGAGAACACCACTCTATGGCTTGGGCTGCCTGTGTGCAGGATTGTGACTACAGCTTCCAGTGTATTTGCACCTGTTTCTACATCACTTGCCTGTCATTACATGACTTTAAGATAGGTAAAAATGGTAAAATGGTATGGGTGACATCTTTTGACTTGTGCCTAAATTAGATTTAAGTGAGGCCAAGTTGCATCGAGTCATCCAAAGTCATAAAAATCCAGTGGCAAGACAAAAGTCAAGATGACTGGCAATGGCTCAGGATACAGTAGATAACTTTGGCATCTGATGGGTAACCAGGCTCTAAGTGCTTCATGGTGTCTTCTTCAGCTGTCTTCATGGCCATTGGAACAAAGTGTTCTCATCAGCCCGTTCTGTCAGGGGAAGTCTTCACATGCTTGTGTTAGACACCTCCCTAACTCACTGACCCCTTGGTTACCCTCAACCTAGTTTAGCTCATCTGCTGAGATTGTTTACCAGGGTGATGCCACTGTGCCTGCTACAACTTCTTGAAGAAGCTAAGAATTAGGTGAATCAGGTGGACGCCCAAAGGGGAAAGCAGCCCTGAAAACGGCTATGCAGCCTTCACATCAGAGGTACTGAACACCCTAAACACCTATATACAGCCTAGGAGGATAGACTCAAGAATTATTAGAAGAGAGAGGTGCACAGCATTAGGAGAATTTGAAAGAAAGCTATTGGGGTTAGGGAGGGGGAAATCAGTGAAAACATCACAGAGGAGGAGGTAGTCATTGCATTTCATCTTGCAGGAAGAAAGGGATTTCAACATGTAGAGTTAGAGGGTAAGTCCATGTATTAGGAGGGCAGAGTTTATAATCTCAAAGAGGATCATAAACATGTCTGAAAGGTTCGGAACAGCTACAGCCACAGCCACAGCTACAGCCACAGCTACAGCCACAGCTACAGCCACAGCCACAGCTGAAGCAGGAGCTGCCAGTAGCAGAGCTGACCTACGGGAGGAAGCTGAACAAAGACTTCAGGCCAGTGGGTAATCTTTTTACCATAGAGGGGGAAGCATGATTTTGCTTTATGCAATCATGCTTCTCTGTAGCCTCCTGGTTACTCTTTCAAGGCGTACTTATTGGGCCTGGAAGCTTTTGATCAATATATCAAAATGGGGTTGCTGGTTCACGGGTTGGTTACTGTGGAGCCTAAATATATGTTTTGATTCTTCTGCCTTCTACTTTGAGAGTTTCTTATATCCGGCGGTTCTGAACCTTTCAGACATGTTTATGATCCTCTTTGAGATTATAAACTCTGCCCTCCTAATACAGTCCATTCCAGGAGCATAGGATAACACAAGCAAAAACACAAAGGTAAGAAGAGGCAGAATGAGAATGGGAAAAGGCAAATCATCTCTTCTGACTGGAACACCAAGTATGTAGAAGCTATTTCCTTGTATGGCTGGACAGGAAGACTGGAACTAGATGTCTTAATACAGAGTATGAATTTTACTTAATAGTCATTGGGGAGCCATTGATTGTGCTTGAGCAGAAAAGTGATACGGTATGAGCCTTGCTTCTGATCAATGGTGTGTAGGACTGTTTGGAGAGGGAAGAGGCAGGAAGTTGAATGACTAGTTAGGAGGCTGCTAGAGTAGCACAGGGAAGATGAAACAGAGGTGTGAATTGGAGTGGTTATAGGCAGAGCAAAAGGAAAGAAAGCAATTAGAGAAATATTTCAAAACTATAATTAGCAGAATCTTGCAATTGTTTGGATGGGGAGAGCAAAGGGGAAAGAGGAAGAGTCCCAGATGTGGCTGAAGCTTTAAGCCC
This sequence comes from Trichosurus vulpecula, assembly GCF_011100635.1. Taxonomy (NCBI): domain Eukaryota; kingdom Metazoa; phylum Chordata; class Mammalia; order Diprotodontia; family Phalangeridae; genus Trichosurus; species Trichosurus vulpecula. Next base: position 3,493,435 of record NC_050576.1, on the reverse strand, counting down.
AGGTGACTGGGAGAATCATGGTACCTTCAAGAGAGACTGAGCAGGTAGGGTGAGGGGCAGAGAAGGAACTCAGCGAAAGTAGTGTCAGTAGTTCTTGGCTTAGAACTAAAGAGACAGATTTGGGCATTGTATCCATACAAGGAGAGGACATATGGAGAAAAGAGGACCAAGGACTAACCTAAGGGCTTAGGTCTTCATCAGTGGATAAGACGATATCCAGGAGGGTACAGAGTCACAGAATCCTAGAAAGGCAAGTCCTTCAAGAACGATGCTCTGTGGAGTGTTCTGGTATTAAATTTTACACAGCAATGAAGAGAGATGAGGATTGTAGAATGGCAGGGGATTTGGTGATAAGGATATTATTAATGAGTGTGGAGAGAGCAGTTGAGTGATGGGGATGGAAACCAGGTTGTAAGTGTGCGTTGGGAATGGGCGGAACAGGAAAGGAGAGAGAGTCAATGATTTCTCCCTGGAGGTCTGGCAGAGAAGTACCATAGAGATATAGAGAGATGAGAGCTAGAGGGTGGAGCTGAATTGCCAAACACCAAAGGAAACGAAGAGGGATTTATTCATGTTTTAGTTTTTAATCTATCCTACACATCAGCAGTGTCAAACTCAAATAAAAATGGAGGCCACTAATCTGTACGGAAGGATCCCTGAGGGCCACAGATTGACAGTTTTAAAGCATAATGTTATCTATGTTGTATTGTACTTTTACTTATTCTGGAAAAATATTTCCCAATTACATTTTAATCTGGTTCCAGCTACACTTGGGAATGTTGTGGGCCTCACGCAGCAAGCATCCTATGTGTTTGACCCCATGATGTATATTATAAAATATACACAAAAATAGAAACTAAAAGGGGTGAGATAAATATGAAATGAATAATACTTTCAAAATAATTTATTTTATCATTAGTGGTGTTATAAACCCTGTTTTGCTCTGACTAAAGGAAGTGATATTTTGATTGGGAGCAACAGGATCTAATATGTGTCATTATTTTTGAAAACCTTGATTTATGATAGAGCCAGGATGGCAGAGAGAAGCCAGGAAGTTGTCTGAGCTCTCCCCAGTTACCCTCAGAAACAAAATTAAATCAATCCCGTAGACAGATTTTGGAGCCACAGAACATACAAAAAGATAGAGAGAAACAATTTTCCAGCTTAAGATAATTTAGAATGACCTCAGGAAATTTCTGTCTCACTTGGGTAAAAGGGGAGCACAGCCCAGTGTAGATAGTGTCCAGGCAAGCCAGAGGGAGGCTCTTAGCCACAGCACAGATCAGCAACCAAGACCCCCTGATCTTGGCTCAGCAGGCCAACAATGAAATCTCCAGCCCCAGCACTGAAGGCAAACCGCAAATCTAAGAACCCTGACACAAGAGGCATGAAGAGGCCAGGCCACCTCCAGCACAGTGGGCAAATCGCAAGCACCCAGGGCACCAGTGTCGAAAGCCACTGGCCAGACCTTTGGGCCCCAACATAAAAAGATTGGGATATTGCCCTCTGTGCCCCAGGAGCAGAGCTCAACTTTAAAAGTTAGGAAATAGACTGAAAATGAGTAAGAACCAGAAAAGAGCCCTGACCATAGAAAGCTTCTATGGCAATAAAAAAGATCAAAACAAACTCAGAAGAGGACAACAAGGTCACACTGCCTTCACATGAAGCCTCAAAGGGTAATACGAATTGGTCTCAAGCCCAAAAAGTCCTATCAGAGGAGCTCCAAAAGGATTTTAAAAAATCAAGTGAGAGGGGTAGAAGAAAAATTAGGAAAAGAAACGAGAGTTATGAAGAGAATTATGAAAAAAGAGTCAGCTTGGGAAAGGAAGCATAAAAATTGACTGAAGAAAACAACTTCTTAAAAATAGAATTGGCCAAATGGGAAAAAATCCATTGAAGAAAACAACTCTTTTAAAAGTATAATTGTCTAAATAGAAAAAGGAGTATAAAAACTAACTGAAAAAAAACAGTTAAAAATTAGAATTGGGCAAGTGGAAGCTAATGACTCTATGAGACATCAAGAATAAATCAAATAAAATCAAAAGAATGAAAAAACAGAAGAAAATATAAAATACCTCATTGGAAAAACAACTGACCTGGAAAATAGATTCAGGAGAGATAATTTAAGAATTATTGGACTACATGAGGACCATCATCAAAAGAGCCTGGGCAGCATCTTTCAAGAAATTATCAAGGAAAACTGCCCTGTTATCCTAGGACCAGAGGGTAAAATAGTAATTGAAAGAATCTACCAATCACCTGCTGAAAGATCCCAAGATGAAAAATCCTAGGAATTTTGTAGCCAAATTCCAGAATTATCAGGTCAAGGAGAAAATACTGCAGGCAGCCAGAAAGAAACAATTCAAGTATCAAGGAGCCACAGTCAGGATTACATACAACTTAGCAGCTTCTACATTAAAGGATTAGAGGACTTGGAATATGATATTCCAGAAGGCAAATGAGTTTGGTTAACAACCAACAATCAATTACCCAGCAAAACTGAGTATAATCTTTTAGGGGGAAAGATGGGCATTCAATAAAATAGGAGACTTTAAAACTTTCCTGATGAAAAGACCAGAGCTGAACAGAAAATTTGATCTTCAAATACAAGACTCAAGAGAAGCATAAAAGGTAAGCAGGAAAGGAAAAATGTGTTATTCTATAAGATTTAAACTTTTTTCCCCCACACAATAAGATGATACCTGTAACTCTTGAGTACTGTATCTCTATTCAAGCAATTAAGAGTACGCATAGGCAGAGGGTATGGGTATAAGTTGATTTTGATGTGATGATATGAAAATAATTAAGGGGCAAAAAAGGATCATACTGAGAGAAGAGGAAAGGGGGAGACAGAATAGGGTAAATTACATCACATGACAAGGTGCAAAAGACTTATTATAGTAGAAGGAAAGAAAGGATGGGTGCGCATTGTTTGACCCTTACTCTTGTTGGATTTGGCTGAAGGAGAGAATAACATACATACTCATCTGGGTAAAGAAATTGATCTTACCTAATGAGGAAGTAGGAGGGGGAAGGGGAAAGAAAAGGGAAAGGGGGTAGGCTGATAGAAAGGAGGGCAGGTTGGGGTCAGAAGAAAATCTTGGTTTATGACAAAGATCTAGTCCCCAGGTCAGGTTAGTTCAATAAGCTGTTTTAACAGCTGCCATAGTTGAAAGAAAGACCTCAAAAAGACACGGAGCCAACTGGAACATTAGAACATTGGCTATCTTTGCTAAATCATGATACTCCTTCAAGTCCATGCACCAATTATACAAAGGTTTTTTTTTTTGTTTGTTTGTTTGTTTTAAATTCAGCCAGTACATTTCCATTTTCAACCTAACATCAATCAGTTGTTCTTACAAGGAAATCAGAAGGTATCCAAACATTCCTATTTTTCACAAATGAGTTTAAACCCCCTGAAAGTGTTCGTTTGGAAGATTTTTAAACAGATGAAAATATTTCCAAGTTTTCTAAGTGTGTAGATATGAGAGCTTTTATAGCCTGTGTACATTGTTTTTGGCAACAAAAGCTTCATTTTTCAATGTCTTCCTTCTCATTATGGCTTCCCACCATCACTGGCTAATATCTCATAGCCCACTATATGCTTAGGGTGAGGTTTATTGTTAATGATAGTGAGTGTAAATCCAAGTTGAAGGTGCCTGACTTGTTTCACATTGGTGTAGTCCATTGTGGTTTTCCCCTCACTAAGGAGACTAAAAAAGAGCTCATATTAGGAGTAAGAAAGTATTAGCCCCAGCATTTCTTTTTATTTTGTGTGCTCACATTTTTGGCATCATCTTCAGGCTCAGATTTCTTTGTAAGACTTTTAAAGCTAATTGTTCATTTTGTGAAGATTACTTTTGTTAACATTAGATAATGCAATCAGCAAATCTGCTTAACTGAATATACATAAACAATGATATATTGAAAGATGCTGAAAGCAAAGCAGCAAAAAAGGGTCCCTCCTCCTGCTCCCTTCTAGCCACCTGTACAATAGCTCAAGTACCACACGTGACAAGGATGGCTGACATAGAGTCAATATTGATTCAGATATTAAACATCGGTAAAGCTTCATTTCTTAATTTAGATAAAAGTGAAGATAAATTGAAACCGTAATTGTTGATTCTCAGAGCAGACTACCTTATTCCTTCCCCAAGAGTGCAGACATGGCACTGGCAGCTACTGACCTAGAAAACAGGAATCTGAGTGTTTGTTCTTGACCAACGCTTCTATAGCCTAAGAGGTCTGGGATTATTTAAAAGTACTGCACAAGGGAACAGGGAAGTCTGGGCAGTGGGATGATTATTATTCTTGTTATTAGGAAAAGCTCCAGGAGGGAAAACTCATTTTAGGCTTTCCCACTCCTCCTTTCACAACCTGGTCTTTCTTTTGGAAGCCGCCTCCCCGCCCTACAGCCCACGGGCTTTGTTCCCTCACAGTGTGGTCCTACTGGCCCATCGCTCTGGACCATTCTAGATTTCCTCTCAATACCCATCAAAACTGGCCCATTCTCTGTCTTTTCTTTCAAGGTCCTTGTCTACAATGTCGTGCTGCCTGGTTTGTTCAATTAGCCTGGTTGCTAGTGAGCTAATTGTTAGCCCTTTCTAGTAGAGTGTGTATAAAGTAGTACCTTTTTGAATTATTTATTATATTTATTTCATTATTTTATATATTCAAATAAAATACACACACACGAGGTCACACAGGCAGAATCAGAGGCCACATTTGAACTCAGTCCTCTGACACCCAAGCCATGCTTGCTTGTTTCCCTGCGAATGTTTGCCTGTAGGCAACTTACAGACATCCACAAGCAGTTATTATTCAGAGAGCTTATACAGAGAGCACTGTTCCAGGCACTGAGAGAGAAAAGTGTAGATATAACGTGGCCCCTGCCCTCACAGAGCTGACATTTTAGGAGGGATGTGGTACCACAGTTTCTGACCACACAAACACATCATTCGAGCTACGAGCAAAGTGTTTCTGAGGTTTTGTTCTGAGTTTTCAGGGATTATGATGGTTAAGAGTTCTGTGTGCATCTCAAAATGAAGCCTGTGGGGCCAGCAGGGTCCCAGGCCCAGATCTACCCAGAGCCTTCACTTTGTATAAACACCAGACTGCTAGGAGTCGTGTTCCGGAATGGCCAGGAGATGTATTACCTTTATTAAGTCTAAGTAGTGATTGTTTTCTTTAATGAGAGTCAGGGAGCCTGAGCTGAGTTCTGCTGGCCACATCTGTTGCTTCAGGATTCAGTGATATCAGCCTGGGTTTCAGAAAAGTGATGATGGAAACCCCCAACCCCACCATCTTTGTTCTAAAAAATCAAGGAAGATTTGCCATTGGCCAAATTACCACCCTACTGAAGAAGAAAATGTGGACCCCACATGGGACACAAGCATTGCTAAAGTAACAAGTGAGGGCTCATCCTACACTTGCCCAGCTGTTCTCCAAAGGCTGTGGGGTTTGTTCAAAGAAATATCATTTCATCCCATACTGGATATTCTAGATTTTGGAGTTTATGATTTGGCAAGGGGAGGGGGAAAGATTGGATTCTTTTAAAGATTTCTTTCTATTTTGTTTATTTTTAATTGTAGCCTTTTCTTCTTGCTCCCTTCCTTCTTTCCTCCTTCCCTCCCTCCCTCCTTCCTTCCTCTTCCTCTTCCTCTTCCCTCTTTTTTCTTTCCTTCCTTCCTTCTTTCCTTCCTTCCCTCCCTCCCTCCTTCCCTCCTTCCTTCCTTCCTTCCTTCCTTCCTTCCTTCCTTCCTTCCTTTCTTCCTTTCTTTCTTTCTTTCTTTCTTTCTTTCTTTCTTTCTTTCTCTCTTTCTTTTAACTGTTTTAGAAACTACTGAATTAATTTAAAGTATTAGCATTGCAGAATACTCTTTTGTAAAGAAATTTATTCCTTTGACATTGTGAATAAAATCCATTATTACTTTGAACTTCTATGACTTTAGCCAGACTATGGTGGTCATACAATGTAAAATATTTAAAAGTCTAAACATTACACTTGCCTCCCCTCTGCCTCTTTGAATCCCCATTCAGGACCCACTTGGTACATGAGGTCTTTCCTCCCTCTCTCTCTCCACCCACCGTGTCCTCTCCCTCCTGAAATTATTTTGAATTACTTCATGTGTATTTTATACTTGCTTGTCTGTGTGCATATTGCATTTCCTTCATAGAATGCAGGCTTCTTGAGGACAGGCCCTTTTAAATGTTCAGTTTTATGTCTGAAGCACACTGCCTTGCACAGAATAGGAGTTTATTAAATACATGTTGCTTTGAATTGAATGAAATTAAATTGAATAAGGAAAAGACAAAGTCTCGACTATTACTCTGTCTCTGTCTCTCTCTCTCTCTCTGTCTCTCTCTCTCTGTCTCTCTCTCTCTCTCTCTGTCTCTGTCTCTCTGTCTCTCTCTCTCTCTCTCTCTCTCTCTCTCTCTTCTTCCTCCCT